>NC_064303.1:39804667-39874701 GCF_023373825.1 Bactrocera dorsalis
CCATAAATGCGTGGCCAAAACTACTGTCATGATGGTGAAGGAGGAGGCGGAGGAGACAGTAGTGGCAGTTTGGAAAATATGGATATGCGTATGGAGATGCTGGTATGAGTGGTGTACCAGAAGATTCGGAGGATCGCGACCACATCGCACTCCATTTTTGTAAGCTAGCTTCTCCACAACAACAATTATTCATATTAGCATAGGCTAGGTTCTACTATATGTAGTATATTGTGAAATCCCCAAAAAGCTCCGATATCGGACCATATAAATCGACAAGGCGCCTAATCTAAAACATTAACCTTACAAGGAGGTCACCTATAGGGCTATTACCTATTATGACGCACAATGCTAGGGAGAGTCTAGCCTTGCTGAGGCAAAAGGGCTCAATGGACTTGTGACACGCGGCCAAGCGCACACGAAGCTCAGCTATCTATTAGTAAAGTGTACGAAGAAGCAAAGCACTGAGCCGATAACAAGGCCAGGATTTATTTTATTTATTACCAGCTCATCAGCTTCGCAATTCCCTGCGATTTGGCTCTAGCCTGCCATAGGTTAGGGACTCCTTAATCAGCCTTAAACGCAGATTAGTGATCTCAAGGTTAGTATCGTCGCCCCGGTATCAGGGTGGATGACCGCAGCTTGGAAAAAGTTACATGAATCAGGAATCCTGAAATCGATAGAGAGTTGGCGACAATATATTCACCATCTTTTCTTCCAAACTTTGACCCATCCGTTCAGAACACAATATCTCTCTCTTCCAGCTGATTCTACCCAACAACATTTCCTTCTCTAAATACCTACTCTTTCACGCAACTCTTTCCAAATTCGCATTATGTTATTCCAGTTTTTGCTGTCTCCAAACGCCACTGTAACTTGACCACATATACCTAGTTAGTTGACCAGAAGCAAAAATAGTGGCAATGAAATTTTTACAATTACAAATTCTGCTGTCAGGAATTCACTCTTGTCGGCATATACTTGTATGTATTTATATATCCACAGTGTTTTCTATGTACATTTACAGTCGTGTTCACGAATAGTGCAGCAACTTCTAATATTTAAAGATATACTGGCTTTCCAAGCCAAAAAGCGTGATTATTTTGCTAGAATAGATACTTCAAAAACGAAAAATTAGTTTATACGGGCTGCTATGTATATATATGTATTTCTGGCCTAATAATGAAAATATGAATATTTATCAACGAAAATGGTTTTATTGTTTTTCAAAATATTCTCCATCGAGATTTTTTCACTTTTGCATGCGCTCAAACCAATTTTCGAAGCACTTTTTCCACTCCGATTGAGACACCTCCAAAACATTGTTTTTGAATGCCTCAACAGCATCTTCTGGCGAAGAAAATCGTTGACCACGCATTATTTTCTTGATGTGTGGGAATAAAAAGAAGTCATTGGGTGCCAAGTCAGGGCTGTACGGCGGATGACCCATCAATTCGACGTTTTGGCCGGTCAAAAAGGCGCTGGTTTGAGCCGGTGTGTGAGAGCTCGCATTGTCATGATGTACAATGATTCGTCTTCTCTTGTTCGTTTTTCGAATTTCTCCGAAGACTTCAGGCAAACAAATGGTGGTGTACCACTCAGAATTGACCGTCCTACGTTGCTCAAGCAGAACAGTCGCCACATGACCAGTTTTGCCGAAGAAACAGGCGACCATTTGCTTCGAAGTGCTTCTCCCACGAACAACTTTCGTTGGATTTGGCTCGTCTTGGAAGACCCACACGGTTGATTGCTGTTTTGTTTCGGGCTCATACGCATAGATCCATGATTCGTCACCTGTGACGATCTTACAAACGTCTTTTGAAGAACCGCGATCGTATTTTTTCAGCATTTCTTTACACAAATCCACACGAGCCTTTTTTTGAGCGATTGTCAACGGGATCCAACGAGAATAAACCTTTTTTACGGCCAGGGGTTCATGCAATATCGAATATATGCTGGTGGGATAAATGCGTAGGCATGCCTCTATCTGAAAGTATGTTACATGACGGTCTTGCATTATCAGTTCACGTACGGCATCGATGTTTTCTGGCACAACGGCTGTTTTTGGACGACCTTCACGGAATTCGTCTTTGAGCGAGCATCGGCCACGAATGAATTCGTTGTACCAGTTTTTCACAGTGCTATAGGATAGTGCTTCATAGCCATACGAGTGTTTGCTCTAGCAAATTTTGCATTGCATTGAAGTAAATAGAAATTCAATTGTCATATACATATCTCAACTAAAAACATCTTACACATTTCTCCTTTACAATTTTGCAGTTGACAATCTTATTTTTATTCCATCTGCTTTGATACCTTTCTTCACTCACTTTAGATTCTAACGGAACTGTTTCTTACTATAATTATCTAAATCAATGTATTTATCTAACTTCATTATCTGATTTTCCTCTAATTTTAAAGTTTGTGAAAAAATATTTTCCAAATTTTCTTCATAATTTGGTGCTCTGTGGTTACTTAAGAAAAAGGTGGACTATCGACCAAAAACTTTTCAAAATATAAATTCCGAAATAGTCATAACTTTAAATAAAAACTTATTAACTGTAAAAACTGTATTTTTGATGAATTGCCACAATCATGAACCAACAAATAGACCACCTTCAAATTGTTCTATACAAATTTTCTGCAAATGTGATGTAAAAAGCAATATCCTTTTTTATTTATTGAATCTGCTTTTTGTTTTAAAAGCCTAACAATAAGTTATAAAATCTTACATCTATTTCAAAACTAGACAAGCTCAAGCAAGTGTTTGAGTTGTTTTGGTGATAAGTTGCTCCTTGGTACGTAGGCATATATCTTCTTTTAAAACGTGTTTGATAGCAGGAATGTACCAAAGCATTAGCTAAAGGGTTTGGGTGATCTCGGAGTTTAGATGCATATTTAATTCTACTGTCGTCACCGACTATCATTCTTCGTGTGTGCACGTAGTTATTTCTCTCTGTGACTTTCCTTTTTTGCTTGAGTTTAGCGTAGCTTTTGTGTTCGCCATTCTTATTTCAGTGAATTCAATTTATTTTTCGTTTCGTATTAAATAATATTTTGATTCAGTGAGTGACAAAGTGATACACAATGGCCCCTGGGCCCCCCTTTTTAGGGGATAACAGATTTGCCCCGCATGCTGTTAGCCCCCAACCAAAAAGGAAAAAGCCAACTAAAAACCAATTAAACGTTTTTCCCGAGTTGCCAAAAATACAAAAAGAAAACCCAAAATATTTGGTGATATCTTCACTTGAACCCAACAAACCCCTAACGAAATTCTCGTGTTTTGCAGTGCAAAAATCTCTACAAGTGATTTGCAAAGACATCGTGTCTATATCCGAATTACGTGACGGCAGCCTCTTGCTTCTAGTAAAAAACACCACGATCGCAAAAAAATTTCTTGATACCAAAAGATTAGCAGGCCTCTGTGATGTAGAAGTGAAATATCACACCAACCTAAACTCTACGAGAGGGACAATCTTTGCTCCATACCTCAATGACATAGCCGAAGAAGAAATTATTGATAACTTAAGTGATCAAGGTGTGATCGCAGTTTTCAAATTTACCAAATTAATAAATAATAAACCCCAACCAACTGGTGTATGCCTGTTAACATTTGACCGCTACCACCTACCTAGCTCTGTTCAAGACTCGTGGCATTCAGCACGTGTTAGGTTGTACATACCCAATCCAATGAGACGCAAAAAATGTCAAAAGCTTGGACATACAACCAAACGCTACAATAATGCCTTCATCTACGACACGTGTGGCGTCCCCCGCACGACCCCGAAGCTTGCACACGTAAATACTGCGTTAATTGCGCAAATGATCACCCCTCCTCGTCAAATTCATGCCCTAAATACACCCAATCAAAAGAAATATTACGCATCAAAACCGAAAGAAAATGCACTATGCGCGATGCAATAAAATTTTATAACGAAAGTAATATAACACCTTTACCGACCACCTCTAACTACTCTACTAATTCATTTTCTACCATCCTCAAAGAAACATATGTACAGGAAAATAGTAAAGAAATAAATGTCAAGCAACCTCTCAAAACTCCAAAAATTATATATCCACAACAAAAAGCTGAATTATAATCATCAGTTCCTTCTACTTCCTCTTTCACTTCTAACTCAAACCCCACACATACGACCATAGAATTTACTCCACCAATAAATCACTCAAAAACCAGTTTTAATGAACACTCACCTACCAACAACAATTCAAACCTAAGATCACAAACAAGCCTCTCTCCGCACTCAAACTTCACACAAACGATCTCAGATAATAATTCACTAAAAACTTACTCAGAAACCAACAGGCACGAAAGCTCTTCTACTCAACCAAACACAACTTTAAACTCACCGACAGAAATTAATTTAACCCATTCTAACTTCTTTCCCTCCGAATTTCTCAATAACTCAATTCAACAATTAAACTCTTCATTAGCACCCAATACTGATATGACTAACTCAATAGAAAATAAATAAATAAATAAATAAATAGCTTTAGCTCCTTCAGTTCTCACCAAAATTTTCTCCATTTTACAGTGGAATATCAAAGGCTATTACAATAATTACGATCACCTTCAAATTCTAATTAAAGAATATAACCCATCTTTGATATCTCTTGCAGAAACTCATGTGGCATTCAATAAATCCGCCCAGGCTCCTAAACAATATCACAGCTACTTTCACAACCTGCCTTCCAACACTAATAAAAAGCAAGGTATTGGTGTACTTATTAAAAAGTCAATCCCTCATAAACTTATTGCTGTCAATTCAGATATTTCCTCTATAGTAATCGAAGTAAATTTAAGCTATAAATTCACCATTATCTCAATGTACATTCCACCTCAGCAGCATTTCACTGCTAGAGATATTAATAACATTTTGAACAGTTACAGTACGCCAATCATTCTTTTGGGAGATTTAAATGCTTGGAGCCCTATGTGGGGCTTACCCACCGTCAACAGAAGGGGCAAATATGTTGAAGACGTAATTTTATGCAACAATCTAGTCGTTTTGAATGACGGTCAACCAACTCACTTATCCACGCAACAAACTCTTACCCATATCGATGTCATTGCCAGCTCTGCCTCATTGGCACCCAAACTTTCCAGCAAAACTCTTCAAGATCTCTATTGTAGCGACCACTTCCCTATTCTGACAACTTTTCCTCCACAACAACCTAACATTAAAACCTCCCCAAAACCGAAGTTCATCTTGGAAAGAGCTGACTGGCGAAAATACCAATATTTGGCGTCGCAGCTAAACCTACAACCTCCAACCAGCATCAACATAAACAAAGAAGCCTCTTCTATCCAAAAATGTATACGCTCAGCTGCCCATTATGCCATCCCCCAAACCACTAGGCGCCCTGTTAGGAAAGTTGTCCTGTGGTGGAACCCAGATCTCCAAAATTTTAGAAATATTAAACAAAATGCTTGGGAAATGTTCAAGAGAAATCGGTCTACAGCTAATCTCATCAGTTACAAAAAAGCCAATGCCGCCTTTAGGAGAAAATTGAAACTAATAATATAAACCCATCTAGTAATCCAAAACAAATTTGGTCCAGTATCAAAATGCTTGTAGGACCCTACACCCCATCCCAAATTAAACTTTTGGTGGAAAATGGCAACGTCCCAATACTCTAGCGACACAAACTTTCACCAACCTTTCGTATCCGAAAAACTGAGATATTTTAACTCAACATACCATTGTAATCCATCTCCCACAGCAAAAACACTAGAATTCCCAATAACAAACGATGAGCTTAATTCAACACTCACCTCAATGAAAGGTAAAACCCCTGGCTTTGACCGGATTTCTTACGACATGTTAAAAAATCTTCTAGTCGGACTTAAATCTAGGCTCTTGGACTTTTATAATAACATTTTCGATAAAGGTGTGTATCCACAAACTTGGAAAACGGTTACAGTCGTTCCTATTCTCAAGCCTAACAAGCCAAATACATCCATTTCAAGCTACAGACCCATATCCTTAATTCCCTGTATGGGAAAGGTGATCGAAAAAATTATTTCCAAACGCATTATGTGGCTCGCTCTAAAAAATAATCTAATCAGGCAACACCATGTCGCCTTCAAAAATGGTCATAGTACCATGGATGCCCTTCTTTACTTCGATCATAACGCATCGATGGCACTATCTACGAAAAACCATATCTCAGTCTTAAGCATAGACTTCCAAAAAGCTTTTGATCGAGTAGGGACGCACGTAGTTTTAGAACGGGTGTATGAATTAGCCCCCACTGAATTAACCCCCACCGGGCAAAATGACTTAAGCCCCACTTTCCGCCATTTTTAATTTTGTTGCAAAATTGGTGGGGCTTAAGTCATTTTGCCCGGTGGGGGTTAATTCAGTGGGGGCTAATTCATACACCCTTTTAGAACAGCTAACAAAATGGAAGGTCGGAAAAAAAATTTTTAATTTCATTAAAGATTTTTTAACGAACCGAAGACTAAGAGCCAAAACTAACAACATATATTCTAAGATTTTTAATTTTACTAACGGCATCCCACAAGGATCGCCCCTTTCTGTAACGCTGTTTATTATAGCTTTCAATGCTATCAGTAACATTTTGAATAAGTATAATCATATTGATCATATAGTGTATGCTGATGATGTTCTTATATTTACTAAGATAAAAGATTTAAATATTGTAAAAAACCACTTTTCCGAGATCCTCTCCCATATCTCAGACTGGTCTGAACTATCAGGAGCCCAATTATCATTCGAAAAGTGTAAGATATTCCACATGTGCAAAAAACTTAGTTGTAACAGTATAAGTTTTAGTTTCAATAATACAATTATTGAAACTGTCGATAGACTTAAAATACTTGGTGTATTCTTTGATAAAAAACACACTTTTAAAGTGCACTGTAACTATATTAGAAACTGTTTAATTTCTCGTCTGAATATTGTAAAGTATCTATCATCCAAACATAGTTTAATTCATAGTACCACCCTCGTAAACATCACTAAATCTATTATATAATCAAAAATTGACTACGGTCTTCCAGTTTACGATAATTGTGCCAAAAGTAACATCAAGCTTATATCTGGTCCCTATCATATGGCCATTCTCAGAAGTCTTCGTGCATTTCCGACGTCACCTACAAGTTCTTTGCTAACGGAAGCCGGTGTTCCTTCAATCGAGGAGAGGGTGTTACAAAACTACATCCGACTTTTTCCTAACTGCTAAACTGTAAGAACAAAATTTTATACGAAACTATAAAAAAGGCGGTCAACTACAAACGCAGTTTCAGCATCGAATCGGGGATAATGAGATGTTTGAATCTAGCAAAAGAAATTGATCTCACTACTCGCCATGAATTAGCTACAAACAGCGCATCGCCGCCATGGCCTGAGTAAATCTTCGTTTGTTACTAACCTCATGCAATACCCGAGGAGCTCAACTAACGCATCTACCTACCACCAACTTATCAAATTCGTGGACATGTTTATATACAGATGGCTCAAAAACGGAACATGCGACAGCTTTTGCAGTGGTAAAAGAAGACGGTTCTACCATATATTCCGGTATACTTCACCCCTGCAGCTCAGTATTCTCTGCAGAAGCGTCAGCAATTCTTGAAGCAGTGTCATACGCAGTAAAAAGCAACCACAAATACCTAGTTTGTACAGATAGCAAGTCGGTAGTCTCAGCCATTCAAAATGTAAATAATCTTAAATAATTGCAACATAATTATTTCAACTACAAGAGATCTGTTAATCAAAAAGGAGCACAAAATTAAAATAATGTGGGTACCAGGCCACGTCGGATTACCTGGCAACGAAGAAGCAGATGCCAGAGCCAGACTAGCCACAAAAGAACCTCTACACTTATACCCTTATTTAGATAAGTCGGACATACTCCGCTTAGATCTAGATTTCATCAAAGTACTGAAAGGCACATTACAACCTCCGAATCACTATTACGCGACCATCAATCCAGCAGGTGTTAAACCAACCTTTCCTATTACATACATGCTCATACCACGATGGGTAGGAATCCACCACCATGCCTGCTATGCAATGCAAACGCTACATCAGTGGATCACATTTTGCTAAGCTGCCCTGCACTTGCTGCACACAGACTCACCACTTTTGGCACAATAGATCCAAAACAATTACTAAAAAATACCAATGCTGCTAACATAAGACTTATAAATCAATTTTTATTAAAATGTAAAATTAAACATATTATATAATTTAAATAGCAACATGTACGAGTATACTTCACACTAATTTCAATTATCACTAATAAGTATAAATAATTTAAAAAATAACTATATTGTAAAGAATTAGGTAAGCCGAAAGCCTCAGTAGCTAGTGCTTTTTTCCAATCAAAATGTAAAATAATAATTGTATTACTATTTCACATCTAATAAATAAATAAATAAAATACTTCTACTGTCTTCTACTTCTTTCTTTACCATAGAAATACCATAGTCATCCGCAAAAGTTGATTAATACCTTTTTACATGTTGGAAAATCTGCTGTATATATGATGTAGTTGGGCCTAAAACACTGCCCTGTGGTACACCAGCCCTTATTTGTCGTTCATCAGATATGAAATCTCCCACTTTTACCATATTACTTTTTAAATAAGACTCCAATGTTTTATACAATTTTAAAGGTAGAATGTTTTCTCTTTCGTATCTCTTCCTGTATATATTTTGTACTCAATATTTTTTATTTTAGCCAATTCATTTTATAAATTTTTAGACCCAGTTTCGGATCAACGATACAGGTTGTTCACATATCTTTATTAGTACAGGAGAGTGATCAGAAAATAAAACAGTACATATATCAACTGTTATGTGCGATTTATCTACATTTTTGATTATAGCAAAATCAATTAAATCTGATATTTTGTTACGATCACTAGGCCAATGTGTTGGCTTCCCAGGAGATATTATGTCAAGGTTATTGTGCCTATTTATAATAGTGTGACTCAGTTGTCGTCCTTTCGGATTAATTAGTCGTGTGTTTTGCATTGTAATCTCCACCTGCTAGAAATCTATGGCCTAGTGTTCCAAAAAGTCTTCTATTTGGATGTCTGTAATTTTTAAATGAGGTGAGCAGTATATGGCCCTCAGGTTTAAGTTACCTCAGCGATTTTTTATAGTTTTTGTTGTAGCTTGTAATTGCGCTGTGGCATAAGATTCTATCGTGGTGATTTAACCGTTTTCTAACCATCACTGATGTTCATCCATGTGCCTAGCCATCTGGTTGGTTTGTAACATAGAGTTTAAAGTCCCGGTATAAAGAAATTGTTTTTGATCGTACAATGTGTTTCTATAGCATTACATCAATATTATTTTCATCCAGAAATCTAATAAGTTCCAATTTACTTAACTTACTTATCAGTCAGAAATGAATAACGTATAAAATCTTTTATTTAATTTATGTTACTATCTGTCAGCTAGGAAACGCCTATAAAAAAAAGGTTTAAGCAGAATAACAACCCAAAACATATAACAAAACTTGCTAAAACGAAGTTTGCATCAGTAAGAATCGACGTATATCTTGGCCAGCGCAAGTACGGACCTGAATTCAATCGAAAATTTATAGGAATATGCTAAGTGAGTTGTGTTAATAGCAAATCCATCACTTTGACTAGTGGTATAGGAGCCATATTCTGCGTCGCTATATGGATGTACTCAAATATAAACAAAGACCGCAACGAATTACTCGTACTAGTCAATCGAAAATATTAACTGTAAGAATTTCTTGTGTATATTTTTAAATTCATTTTTGTTTTATAATCAAAACACACCAGCAGTACTATTTTTATGAACGGAACTATACAAGTGTGTAAGTTTATCTGCGTTAAATGGTTCCAACAAACTATAAAAAAGTAGACCGTGGAATATGCTAATGTCTAAATGTATGTGTCTGGATTTGTTCTGTACGCGTGTGAACATTTGCTGAACGGCGGTTGAATAAAATTAAAATTTATTTCATCTTTTCATTTTCAATGGCCTGTAAAAATGACTAGTCGGCTGGTCACTTCACAGTGGCATTAATGCAATCACCTGACCACAGTAATGTATTTATAAGCAGGTGTTGGTATATGACACTATATGACACTGTGATATTACAAAACTTAAATAAGTAAACCAAGATATTATTTGTGGGCCAATACAAACCGCCGATTTCGGATGGTTATAGCGTATAGCTGTCATACAAACAGAATGATCACAATCAAGTTATTGTAAGGAATATATTGTATATGTGAAGGGTGTAATCGAAGGAAATGATTTGGTCGTCGTCTTTCTTGACCAAAGTTGGTCGTTTTTGCAACATACTACTAAATATTTTTTGCCCATTTTACCAAAAATTTCTGACAAAAATTTGGATGCAACGCAATTTTTGGAATTCGATGCCTATTGTGTTCCACTATTTTGGTGGGAAGCTATTTATGATAAGAATGGTGTTAATATTATTCAAAATAAACCAATCTATTGATAGGTTGCTATATAAAATGTCAAAATTATTAATCGTTTCATATCTGAAAAAATGAACAGTAAATTTAATTATCTTATTAATAAAATTGCGGTTAGTACATTCTGCTGTGGTTGTTGGAAAATCCTGATGTTAGTTATATGAGGGTTAGGTCAAGTTTTCGCCCAATTTTATTTTTTTTTTCGGCAGAAGAATACACTGTTATGAGTGAAACACGCCAGCTCATTTTCATAGGAATAACTCACATATTGGACGATCTATGCGGTCGAAAAAACTAGGTATATATTTAAATTTGTCCTATTTAAACCAATTTTGTCACACAGACAAACCATTACAAGAGAAGTATTTATTATCCCTTAATATCAGTTATGAATTTCACAGATTGACCGACATTTTTGATCAAAAGTAAACTATAGGTACCGGGGTCTAAATATTCTGTACCGAGGGGCTTGAACAGTGAAATCATCCGACTTCATCCGTTTGCACACTATCAGTAGGAGTTCTTGTAATATTCGTGTTGGGCGAATTTGGTTGTTGTAGCTTTTGTGTCAAATTACAGTTTTATAACGGGTGATTTTTTTGAGGTTAGGATTTTCATGCATTAGTAATCACGTGGGATTTCAGACATGGTGTCAAAGAAAGATGCTCAGTATGCTTTGACATTTCATCATGAATAGACTTACTAACGAGCAACGCTTGCAAATCATTGAATTTTATTACCAAAATCAGTGTTCGGTTCGAAATGTGTTTTATCGACAAATTTTGTTCAGCGATGAGGCTCATTTCTGGTTGAATGGCTCCGTAAATAAGCAAAATTGCCGCATTTGGGTGAAATAGAGCAACCAGAAGCCGTTCAAGAACTGCCCATGCATCCCGAAAAATGCACTTTGGTGTGGTTTGTACGCTGGTGGAATCATTGGACCGTATTTTTTCAAAGATGCTGTTGGACGCAACGTTACGGTGAATGGCGATCGCTATCGTTCGATGCTAACAAACTTTTTGTTGCCAAAAATGGAAGAAAACTTGGTTGACATGTGGTTTCAACAAGATGGCGCTACATGCCACACAGCTCGCGATTCTATGGCCATTTTGAGGGAAAACTTCGGACAACAATTCATCTCAAGAAATGGACCCGTAAGTTGGCCACCAAGATCATGCGATTTATTTAGCCTCATTTTTTGTGGAATAACTCACATATTGGACGATCTATGCGGTAAAAAGTCACCCCGAAGTTCGAAAATTTATACTAGGTATATAGAGGCTAAGAGAAGAATTTGTCCTATTTAAACCAATTTTGTCACACAGACAAACCATTACAAGAGAAGTATTTATTATCCCTTAATATCAGTTATGAATTTCACAGATTGACCGACATTTTTGATCAAAAGTAAACTATAGGTACCGGGGTCTAAATATTCTGTACCGAGGGGCTTGAACAGTGAAATCATCCGACTTCATCCGTTTGCACACTATCAGTAGGAGTTCTTGTAATATTCGTGTTGGGCGAATTTGGTTGTTGTAGCTTTTGTGTCAAATTACAGTTTTATATATTAATTTAGTGCTTAGTTAGACACTTTATAGGTTTTCGGTTAATGGTGGTTTGTGGGTGTGTCAGTGGTCCGATTATGCCCATCTACAAACTCTTTATTTTGTGCAAAGGAAATCGCGTACCATTTTTACTCAAGTCACAGCTTGCGGGCGGAAGGACAGGCAGTCAACAGGATTTCAACTTTTCTCGTCACTCTTCTTCTTCTTTACTGGCGTAGGCACCGCTTACGCGATTATAGCCGCGTCAACAACAGCGCGCCAATCGTTTCTTCTCTTCGCTACGTGGCGCCAATTGGATATTCCAAGCGAGGCCAGGTCCTTCTCCACTTGGTCCTTCCACCGGAGTGGAGGTCTTCCTCTTCCTCTGCTTCCCGCGGCGAGTACTGCGTCGAATAGTTTCAGAGCTGGAGTGTTTTCATCCATCCGGACAACATGACCTAGCCAGCGTAGCCGCTGTCTTCTAATTCGCTGAACTATGTCGATGTCGTCGTATATCTCGTACAGCTCATCGTTCCATCGGATGCGGTATTCGCCGTGGCCAACGCGCAAAGGACCATAAATCTTCCGCAGAACTTTTCTCTCGAAAACTCGCAACGTCGACTCATCGGTTGTTGTCATCGTCCAAGCCTCTGCACCATATAGCAGGACGGGAATTATGAGCGACTTATAGAGTTTGGTTTTTGTTCGTCGAGAGAGGACTTTACTTTTCAATTGCCTACTCAGTCCGAAGTAGCACCTGTTGGCAAGAGTAATCCTGCGTTGGATTTCTAGGCTGACATTGTTGGTGGTGTTAATGCTGGTTCCCAAATAGACGAAATTATCTACAACTTCAAAGTTATGACTGCCAACAGTGACGTGAGTGCCAAGTCGCGAGTGCGACGACTGTTTGTTTGATGACAGGAGATATTTCGTCTTGCCCTCGTTCACTGCCAGACCCATTTGCGTTGCTTCCTTGTTCAGTCTGGAGAAAGCAGAACTAACGGCGCGGGTGTTGAGGCCGATGATATCAATATCATCGGCATACGCCAGCAGCTGTACACTCTTATAAAAGATTGTACCTGCTCGATTCAGTTCTGCAGCTCGAATAATTTTCTCCAGCAGCAGATTGAAAAAGTCGCACGATAGGAAGTCGCCTTGTCTGAAACCTCGTTTGGTATCGAACGGCTCGGAGAGGTCCTTCCCGATCCTGACGGAGCTTTTCGTGTTGCTCAACGTCAGTTTACACAGCCGTATTAGTTTTGCGGGGAATACCAAATTCAGACATCGCGGCATAAAGGCAGCTCCTTTTCGTGCTGTCGAAAGCAGCTTTGAAATCGACGAATAGGTGGTGAGTGTCGATTCTCCTTTCACGGGTCTTTTCCAAGATTTGGCGCATGGTGAATATCTGGTCGGTTGTTGATTTACCAGGTCTGAAGCCACACTGATAAGGTCCAATCAGTTTGTTGACGGTGGGCTTTAATCTTTCACACAATACGCTCGATAGAACCTTGTACGCGATGTTGAGGAGGCTAATCCCACGGTAGTTGGCGCAGATTGTGGGGTCTCCTTTTTTATGGATTGGGCATAGCACACTTAAATTCCAATCGTTGGGCATGCTCTCATCCGACCATATTTTGCAAAGAAGCTGATGCATGCTCCTTATCAGTTCTTCGCCGCCGTGTTTGAATAGCTCGGCCGGCAATCCATCGGCCCCTGCCGCTTTGTTGTTTTTCAGGCGGGCAACTGCTATTCGAACTTCGTCATGGCCGGGCAATGGAACGTCTGCTCCATCGTCATCGATTGGGGAATCGGGTTCGTCTTCTCCTTGTGCTATGTGTTCACTGCCATTCAGCAGGCTGGAGAAGTGTTCCCTCCATAATCTAAGTATGCTCTGGGCATCGGTGGCTAGATCACCTTTGGGGGTTCTACAGGAGTATGCTCCGGTCTTGAAACCTTCTGTAAGTCGCCGCATTTTTTCGTAGAATTTTCGAGCATTACCCCTGTCGGCCAGCTTATCAAGCTGTTCGTACTCACGCATTTCGGCCTCTTTCTTCTTCTGTCTGCAAATGCGTCTCGCTTCCCTCTTCAACTCTCGGTATCTATCCCATCCCGCACGTGTTGTGGTCGATCGTAACGTTGCGAGGTAGGCAGCCTGTTTTCTCTCCGCTGCGGCACGGCACTCCTCGTCGTACCAGCTGTTCTTTTGCACTTTCCGAAAACCAATGGTTCGGTTGCAGCTTTTCTCGTCACCCTGATACTTTATATATATATAACCCTTTATTTGTCTCTTTTAATGTTATGTGATACGTATAACCGTTAGGTGAACAAAACTATAATACTCTGCAGCAACTGGTTGCAAGAGTATAAAAATTCTATACGCTTGATAAACTGTATCCTTGGTTCCTTGAGGAGAAAAAATGTGATGGAGCTGATACATGCTTCTCCAATATTTCAATAGCGACTGGCTTGCCTGTTTACTCATAAAATTTGTTTGACATAATTTTCACATATGGAACATATCTCAAAATATCGATAGATTGACGGGACTGCGTGACTGCGACTTTCGAAAATAAGCGGTGATACTAAACACATCTTATAATTTTTATTGCAAATGTATTTAACAAATGTAAATAACAAAGTGAGTTACAATTGCAAATTACATATACGCCATGTATTACATCAGCGTGAAAATTTTTATACAATTAATTTGCAGTCGCTCTTTTGATTACATCCTACATATTCCTAATAACCCTAAGGTAGTAAAATGTTTCTTAAAACATTTTACGTTAAAAACTTATACTTTTAATTACTATAGTGCACCCTATTGCTACAACAATTTCCAATACAATGCACCTTGCTTAAATTGTACGAAATATGCATGTCCTGAAAAGTTCTCAAGCTTTATTAAGAAATATAAATAAACGTGCGAATTGCCTGCGCCGTAGCGAATTTAAAAGACGACCGTTCTCGATTATGGGTTTGGTACAATTGAATTCTTTATTACACGGATTTAATGGCTTAGATTAATACTTAACCTAACGGCTTAAACTAGTGGTAAGTATGTAAATAAAAAAGGAGTACGAATATGTAATTATAATTCAGCAATCTCATAATTCATAGTAATGGATTATTCTAATATATTGGTAGTAGATGATGTTTTTGTTAATATACATATAAAAATGATAAGTATTTCACATAATATAAAAACATTTTATATTATATTTCTGATACAATATTTTTTGATTTATAGGGTCGCTTGACGCAACATGTCCCATAAGTGGAAGTAAAAACAGGGGTGTCTAAATGAAACTTAGTATGCAGGTTTCTCAGTATAAAAAAATTACGAGTTCGTAGATGGGCGTAACCGAACCACTATCATGCCCATAAAACACCATTAACCAAAAACTTATAAAGTGTCATAACTAAGGACTATATTAAGACATATTGTGACACAATGGATCACAGTAGCATAGGGCACCTGTGGGCGAAATCTTTTGCAAAATTGGGTGAGGCCACGCCCTCTAATAAGTTTAGTGTACATATTTCCGAAACCACTTAATTTATAATAACCAAGTTTGTAAAACGCATATACTATAAGAACTTCTGTCGACAGTGTGAAAATGGATGAAATCGGAAGATAACCCCGCTCACTCCCCTTATACCGATACTATTAAAAACTATTGAAAGCACAATAAATCAAAAACTAATTACGCAAGAAGCATTAAATTTTACCTACGAGATGGTACGAGAGGACTCACTTTTTGGTGACATCCCATATTTAAGAACCTCACAAACCAATTTTGATAACATTTAGTACGTGGTACGGCATAAAAATGGACATCAACAAGGCTTACTTCACATATAGCACCATTTTAAATTCCACTTGATTCTTTTACTTTTCAGAAATTCTGGGCTAATCCTTCTCTTAAAATGTTATGTCTGTATTTCAAAAATTGGTTGAACACGGCCAAAACTTCCCATAGCCTTCTTATACCTGTCTTTGTACACTATATATGTACCTCAATAACAGTGTATCTTTGTGCATAAAATGCATAAAATTGGAAAAAAACTTTTTAAGAGCTACAAGAGTCCAAAGCTTGTTGACATAAACACGCGACTTCAAAAAGCTCCACAAAAAGGAGTCTGGAGCGGTCAAATCAGGCGATCTTGCTGGCCAGTGCAAATCGCTAAAACAGGAGATTAGGCGCCCGGGAAATGCATCCTTCAGCATATCGGTTGTGGCACGTGCAGTGTGTGCCGTTGCACCTTCCTGTTGGAATCACGTGTTTTCCAATCCCAATTCATCAAGTTGCGGCAAAACTCGTTGATCATTGCTCTGTAGCGCTCACCACTCACAGTAACCGTTTGGCTCGCCTCGACGTCTTCGAAGAAATATGACTACTCTAGCGAAAACAGCACAAAATACAGTGACTTTGAGCGGGTGTAATGGCTCTTCGTGGGTTACACGCGGATTTTTAGTGCCCCAGAGCGTAAATTTTGTTTATTTACGTACCCGCTAAGATGGAAATGGGCCTCTCATCACTCATGATTATTTTTGATGATGATTGGTGGTGATTAAGGATGGCTTGAGCGTATGTTAGACGAGATAGGCGGTAAGCAGCTAACAGCTGATACACCGTCTGGACTTTGTACGGAAACATCTTCAAATCTTATGTGCAGTTTAATATCAACAATTTAAACTACTTAACTGACTGAATATTTGGTGAAAATTTTTTCTCCGGCACACCGGCAGAGTAAATATTTATTCTCCATGAATCGCATTTAATCGATTATAAACTAACATGTGTACAGAAATTAACACCTTTATAGTGTATATAAACATATTAAGGTGTTCGATATTTTCCAAGTTTAATTTCTCTTTGCAAAAGTCTCAAATGTTTCTATGTTTGCTCTCTCATATTTTAATTTAAGCCATGCCTTAATATAGGCAAATATATGAAATAGTTTAGAAACATACGGCATCTCTCATACTCAAATATTTGTATATATAGTTACATTGGTATGCATATAAATAAATATCTGCTTTTCTTAAATAAAATTAGTGTTTATATTTATAAGAGCACAAGATGTTTCTCAGCACGTGTGTCTAGAGGCGTTGTATGTATTTCAACCAGAAGCAAACTTTTATTAAAACTGTCAAAGACGAATTACATTTGTGAACGCTCAAAATAGGTTTCTGCAATATATATTGTCTACCATTATATACACGGACTTAAATATTAACAGGGTTTTCCAATAACACAGTACAACAGCTAATGTGGGGGGTGAGAAATTCCAAGTCAGGGTAATGGTACTAGGTCAGTAGAGTAAAACCCTCAAAGGGTTTGGCGTTCGTATGTGTCAGTTTTTTTTATGACCTTTTAAATTTTTTCCTTATCTTTATGTTTTTTCGCTTAGTTGTAACATTTTGGCAAACATAACTCGCGAACCACTTGTCCGATTTTGATGAAACAAATTTAGAAAAATAAAGAATTACAGTTTCTCTAATCTGTTTCCATACCGTTTTCCTATATGTGCAACACTTCCGAAGTTAAAAATGAATGTATGAAGGGAAAAAAGTACTTTTTCCTAAAAATTTAATTTTTTTTTTAAATTCATAAAAAATCCAGCAACACTGGTTCTGTAATGTTCACATAAAACATGCATTGTCATTATACTTCTTCCCTTTCTCACACTGGTTCTGTGATTTTTGCCATTCAACAAGTGCCGACCAACGCGAACAGTAATAGTAATTTTTCTCAAATTTTTTAAAAGTGAATAAAAGAGAACAAAATATGGAACTATGCAAGCCAGATATAAATAGCTTTTGCTACTGTTGTGGTCAATATGCCTCAACACATAAAAAAAAGGGGAAATTTCAGTACTGATTTTGTTCAAACATACGAGATGAACTTCAACCAAAATGTTATAGTGAACGAAAATTGGGTACCAAATATAGTGTGTAAAAGCTGCTACAACCGTCTAATGGATTGGAAAAATAGAAGACGTGAAAGTATGCCGTTCGGTATCCCAATGACTAGGACTAATCCTGGCGAAGGTCACAATCCATTGAATTGCTATGCATGTGCGAATAAAGGAGTCGCAAAAAGGATAAGAAAATCGTATAATCACGTTGGTGTTGCAAGTGCCACAACACCATTGCCTCATTCGGACCACATTCCTGTGCCAAATGCTTCTAGCCCAGATATTTTCTCTTTTACGACTGCTCCGACATATCATGCACGTGATGATCCCCCATATGATTATCCAATGAGCCAATTTTAATAAATCAAAATAAGCTTGATTCAATTGTTGCCAAGTTGGAATTAACACAGCATAAAGCGGAAGAGCTGGCTTCCATTTTGAAATCAAACAATTTGTTGGCACCCGGTATGAAAGTCACAGCTTATCGAAGTCGTCAGGCAACACTCCAAAGTTTATTCCTTGTGAATGATGAAAAAACTTCTGCATATTGCCCGGATGTAGGAAAATTGGTGAACGCAATGGAAATAAAATATGAAGCAGTTGACTGGAGATTATTTATTGACAGTTCAAAACTCAGCTTGAAGGCGGTTTTACTGCATAAGACCAATAAAAAACCTTCAGTTCCAATCGCCTATAGTACAGCACATAGAATCAGGCGTACTAAATGGTCCAGATATACGAAAGTTGATTAAAAGTGACGCATTCAACAATATTTTGATTGACGCTGAATTGAATGCATGGCAGGCAATCGAAGAAGTAATAGAAGGCTTGTTGGGAAAGCATCGTTTTACCAACTACGATGTTTCTATCGCAAGGATGTTAAGAGCATTCTCGGAAATTGGTGTCTACATGTCCTTGAAAATCCTTTATTTACATCATCATCTGGACTACTTCAGCAAACAATTGGCTACCGAATCTGATGAACAAGGTGAACGCTATCATCAAGTTGCTATGCCATTTGAAATGAGGTAATACTGATTTTTTATTTTTTCAAACTCATTTTAATAAAAAAAAAACTTACAGATATAGAGGCAAAAAGTTGCCGAGTGCAATAATTGCGGAAATTTGCTGGTGGAGTAAGCTTGTGTGGCAAGACAGGAATGATCTTGATGATAAAGAATTTTCAGGAGATGCAGAAGGGCCAACAGTGGAGTCACACATTGACATTATGTGTGGTTCAGAAACTGATGATAGCGATGAATGCGATCGTTCTAGTTCCGAACAACCACCATCGAAAAAGTCTAGGCAATATTTATTAAAATAAATAAATAAAATAAAAATAAAAAATTATAAAAATGTTTACTTTATTTTTTTAGTAGTTTATGGCCAGAAGTCTGGAGTTATTGGGGAAAATTTATAAAAAAGGCGATAAATGACACTTTTTTGAATAAAAACAAATAAAAACAAATAGAAATTGTAATTCTTAATTTTTCTAAATTTGTTTCATCCAAATCGGACAAGTGGTTCGCGAGTTATGTTAAACTACGTTTTTGCCAAAATGTCGCAACTAAGCGAAAAAACATAAAGATAAGGAAAAAATTTAAAAGGTCATAAAAAAACTGACACATACGAATGCCAAACTCTTTGAGGGTTTTACTATACTGACCTAGTACCATCACCCTGACTTGGAATTTCTCAGCCCCCAGACAATAATCCCAAACATTTTCCACAGTGTAAGAGGTATATGATTTCTTTGAAAAACAAACAACTGGCAGTTAAGGAAGTTCAATTGCGTTGTATTTAATGTGAAGTGCAATCGATATAATTAAATTCTTAATATAACATTCATTCAAATAGTTTTCACGTTTTCTTTTGTAAGAACGTATTCTATGAACCCAATTCCTCGAGTACTTTTTCCATTAAGCCGTATGCCTTGAATAGGGCTTTCAATACTGAATTCCAAACCTTGAAAAGTGTCTGGTTTTGTAGCAATGTAAATGTGATTACTGTATTATGTTGTATCGTTCCCTTATTTTGATGTTACTTGAATAAGCAATCCTGTTGTATTTTTGAATTTGTATCATACCTTATTTTAATGTTACTTAAATAAGCAATCCTGTTGTACTTTTAAATTTGTATTATGATTTATTTTAATATTAGTTGTATTAGCAAGACGGTAGTACTTTTGAATTTGTATCATATCTTATTGTAATGTTACTCAAATAAGCAACCCTGATGTAATTTTTAAACTTGCAACTGGCGACATGAAAGTGAGAAAAAATAAAGAAGAGTCAGTTCGGACGCAACCACGAAGCGAATCGGTCTTCCTACAGTTTATTGCTAAAACCAATGATTTCATATAACCCCACAAAACGTAGTCCAACTTCTTAGAGGATAATCAATGTCACAATTTCTCGACATAATCGAACCCTCAAATTTTTCTCGGAATAGCTCGGTTGATTATTATCGACCTATGTCGCTCTCCATTGACATTAACGGTGTCACCAGTTTAACTTCAAAAAGGGACGGGCCCATGGAAATATCACAAAAAACTGTCAATTCAGAGGAATGTAATGATTGTTTATGAATAACTTGGGAATTTTCTGCAGATGAAAGTGAGCTCACGACTTCCGGTCTTTGACCAAGTATCCTCTGGGTAGCCTAAGAACATCCGTTTGAAGGCGAGCTAAAGTGAGAAGGCGAAACATCCCCTGCATAGGGATGTGCGCTGGGTTTGGGACCCGCCACGTAAAAAAAACACTCCCAATGAAAAGGAACAACAAGCCTCGGATGAGTGACCCCCCTTTTGATGACGACCATGGCAAACGAAATAAGGACTACGAATTGAGGGCATGCACCTGGAATGTCCGGTCCCTTAATTGGGAAGGTGCCGCTGCCCAGCTGGTTGATGTCCTCGTGAAAATAAAGGCTGACATCACCGCCGTCCAAGAAATGCGATGGACGGGACAAGGACAGAGACAAGTAGGTCCTTGTGACATTTACTACAGTGGCCATATAAAGGAGCGCAAGTTTGGTGTTGGATTCGTGGTGGGAGAGAGACTCCGTCGCCGAGTACTATCATTCACTGCGGTGAATGAACGTCTAGCCACAATCCGCATCAAAGCGAGATTCTTCAACATATCGCTGATTTGCGCCCACGCCCAGACGGAAGAGAAGGACGATGTGACCAAAGATGCCTTTTATGAGTGCTTGGAGCGCACTTATGAGAGATGCCCCCGCCACGATGTCAAAATCGTGCTTGGCGACTTTAACGCCAGGGTGGGCAAAGAAGGTATCTTTGGCTCTACGGTCGGTAAATTCAGCCTCCACGATGAAACATCCCCAAATGGGTTGAGGCTGATCGACTTCGCCGGTGCCCGAAATATGGTTATCTGTAGTACTAAATTCCAGCAATAAGAAGATCCACCAAGGTACCTGGCTGCCTCCAGATCGAAAAACCACCAACCAGATCGATGATCTTATTATAGGCGGAAGACACGTCCTCAGTGAATTAGATGTGCATGCACTCCGAGGTGCTAACATCGACTCGGAATACTATATTGTTGCAGCCAAAATTCGCACCCGCCTCTGTGCAGCAAAAAACGCACGCCAACAAACACAAGGAAGGTTCGACGTCAAGAAGCTGCAATCATAGCAGACAGCCGAACAATTTTCTAATGTATTTGCACTCCTCCTCTCTGAGAGCACTCATCACCAACTCGGTATAAGGGAACTGTGGGACAGCATATCAAGCTCCTTACGTACAGCTGTAAACGAAACCATTAGTTTTCGGAAAGTGCAAAAGAACAGCTGGTACGACGAGGAGTGCCGTGTCGCAGCGGAGAGAAAACAGGCTGCCTACCACGCAACGTTACGATCGACCAAAACACTTGCGGGATGTGATATACGCCGACAATTGAAGAGCGAAGCGAGACACAGTTGCAGTCAAAAAGAGAGAGCCCGAAATGCGTGAGTATGAAGAACTTGACAAGCTGACCGACAGGGGTAATACTCGAAAATTCTACGGAAAAATGCGGCGACTAACAGAAGGTCTCAAGACCGGAGCATACTCCTGTAGAACCCCCAAAGGTGATCTAGTTACCGATGCCCAGAGCATACTTAGATTATGGAGGGAACACTTCTCCAGCCTGCTGAATAGCAATGAAAGCACAACACCGGGAGAAGGCGAACCCGATTCCCCAATCGATGACGATGGAGCAGACGTTCCATTACCCGACCATGAAGAAGTTCGAATAGCAATTACCCGCCCGAAGAAAAACAAAGCAGCAGGGGCCGATGGATTGCCGGCCGAGCTATTCAAACACGGCGGCGAAGAACTGATAAGGAGCATGCATCAGCTTCTTTGTAAAATATGGTCGGACGAAAGCATGCCCAACGACTGGAATTTAAGTGTGCTATGCCCAATCCATAAAAAAGGAGACCCCACAATCTGCGCCAACTAAAGTGGGATTAGCCTCCTCAACATCGCATATAAGGTTCTATCGAGCGTATTGTGTGAAAGATTGAAGCCCACCGTCAACGAACTGATTGGACCTTATCAGTGTGGCTTTAGACCTGGCAAATCAACAACCGACCAGATATTCACCATGCGCCAAATCTTGGAAAAGACCCGTGAAAGGAGAATCGACACACACCACCTCTTCGTCGATTTCAAAGCTGCTTTCGACAGCACGAAAAGGAGCTGCCTTTATGCCGCGATGTCTGAATTTGGTATCCCCGCAAAACTGGGCTGTGTAAACTGACGTTGAGCGGCACCAAAAGCTCCGTCAGGATCGGGAAGAACCTCTCCGAGCCGTTCGATACCAAACGAGGTTTCAGACAAGGCGACTCCCTATCGTGCGACTTTTTCAATCTGCTGCTGGAGAAAATAGTTCGAGCTGCAGAATCGAACAGGTACAACCTTTTATAAGAGTGTACAGCTGCTGGCGTATGCCGATGATATTGATATAATTGGCTCAACACCCGCGCCGTTAATTCTGCTTTCTCCAGACTCCAGACAAGGAAGCAAAGCAAATGGGTCTGGTGATGAACGAGGGCAAGACGAAATATCTCCTGTCATCAAACAAACAGTCGTCGCACTCGCGACTTGGCTCCCACGTCACTGTTGACAGTCATAACTTTAAACGTGTAGATAATTTCGTCTATCTTGGTACCAGCGTTAACACCACCAACAATGTCAGCCTAGAAATCCAACGCAGGATAACTCTTGCCAACAGGTGCTACTTCGGACTGAGTAGGCAATTGAGAAGCAAAGTCCTCTCTCGACAGACAAAAACCAAACTCTATAAGTCTCTCATAATTCCCGTCCTGCTATATGGTGCAGAGGCTTGGACGATGTCAACAACGGTTGAGTCGACGTTGCGAGTTTTCGAGAGAAAAATTCTGCGAAAGATTTATGGTCCTTTGCGCGTTGGCCACGGCGAATATCGCATTCGATGGAACGATGAGCTGTACGAGATATACGACGACATTGACATAGTTCAGCGAATTAAAAGACAGCGGCTACGCTGGCTAGGTCATGTTGTCCGGATGGATGAAAACACTCCAGCTCTGAAAGTATTCGACGCAGTACCCGCCGGGGGAAGCAAAGGAAGAGGAAGACCTCCACTCCGTTGGAAGGACCAAGTGGAGAAGGACCTGGCTTCGCTTGGAATATCCAATTGGCGCCACGTAGCGAAAAGAAGAAACGACTGGCGCGCGGTTGTTAACTCGGCTATAATCGCGTAAGCGGTGTCTACGCCAATTAAGAAGAAGAAGAAGAAGAAAGTGAGCCTCATCGGAGAAGATGATTTTCTTAAAAAAATTTTTTCTAGTTGTTTCAAGGCAAAAACAGCAAATTCACGACGTTTACGATAGTCCATTGGCTTCGGTTTTCGAGTGAATTTTATACAAATGGCTTGCCTTCTCGAAATCCGCCAAATTGCGGTCTTAAGGGGAGAGCCTGGTTTAGGGCTTCAAAATATCGATTTTTTGAGGATTTTTTGAGAAGGAAAGAAATATGTGATTACAGCAAAGTTTCTAGGGTTTATAGTTATATACAATACTTAAACATCATTCACAAATTTTTTGGATACGAAATCTTTGATATTTCGCCTTTGGGAAGCAATTGCCCGATGCATTTCGCATGTGCACTTGTCGGACGGCGGGCAGGATGCAGGTCGCAATTTCTATTAGAAACAAAAAATTCAAAGAGATTCATATTTTTTAACAATTTATCTTCTAATTAAAGTGTAAAATTTCAGAAGTTTTTTAAAAGTTGAAAAAAGTGGTTTTTGACCAAAAAAATTTTACTTTATGTTGTTTAAAAATATGTTCAAACTTGACTTTTCTTAGTTTTTTTAGTTTAACTAGAAGATAATTTAATGCCAAAGATAATAAACTTTGCCCCAATTCCATACGACGTTTAGTTTTTTTTTCTATCCTGCCCGCCAATTAAGAAAAATCGTAAAAATGAAAAACCGAGAAATCGCGCGTCAAAGTTTTCGCTTTCTGCCCAATCGCTCATATATCTGCTAGACGCTCGGTCACTATTTTTCTTCTTTGGGGACATATTCTTAGGTTATTTTTAAAGAGATTTAAGCAAAAAATAAAACATCGATTTTTTGAAGCTTCTAAATCAGGCCCCCTTAACCAACACCCCCTTAACCAACACCTATTTGAACGGCGGCCATTACTTCGAGCGGTTCCCTGCCTGATTGGCAGTTGAAAATTATGTAAAGAAAAAGTACACTCGACATTTTCAACAATTCGATGAAAAGCGAAGGCAAGTAGACAATTATTACGACAACAAAATGGGGAAAATTTGCAATGGAGGACCGATTATTTTGATTATAAATTGAATAATTTGTAAACGTTGTGCTTGTATGTATCTTTAAAAAAAAAATACAGATTATGGCGTATTAAAAAAGTAGAACCGACACATAAAAAATATAAAAACTCTATTGGAGAGCCCGATATTTTTGGGATACTATACTTGAAGTCACTTATATATTATATATTTGATTTCGTCTTTCATGTTAGAGTTAAATTAAACACTAGACAAAAGTGTACACCAAAGGCTTCGAAATCCCTTTGAATATATATTTATAAAGATCTGTGTCTATATATGTAAATCAAAAACTCACCTTCTTTGGCTTAAAACCAACTATTTCACCTATCAATATCATATATGATAAGTAGCCTCAACACCCGCGCCGTTATTTCTGCTTTCTCCAGACTGAACAAGGAAGCAAGACAAATGGGTCTGGCAGTGAACGAGGCAAGACGAAATATCTCCTGTCATCAAACAAACAGTCGTTGCACTCACGACTTGGCACTCACGTCACAGTTGACAGTCATAACTTTGAAGTTGTAGATAATTTCGTCTATCTTGGAACCAGCGTAAACACCATCAACAATGTCAGCCTAGAAATCCAACGCAAGATAACTCTTGCCAACAGGTGCTACTTCGGACTGAGTAGGCAATTAAGAAGCAAAGTCCTCTCTCGACAAACAAAAACCAAACTCTACAAGTCACTCATAATTCCCGTCCTGCTATATGGTGCAGAGGCGTGGACGATGACAGCAACTGATGAGTCGACGTTGCGAGTTTCCGAGAGAAAAGTTCTGCGAAAGATGTATGGTCCTTTGCGCGATGGCCACGACGAATATCGCAGTCGATGGAATGATGAGCTATACGAGATATACGACGACATTGACATAGTTCAGCGAATTAAAAGACAGCGGCTACGCTGGCTAGGTCAATTTGTCCGGATGGACGAAAACACTCCAGCTCTGAAAGTATTCGACGCAGTACCCGCCGGGGGAAGTAGAGGAAGAGGAAGACCTCCACTCCGTTGGAAGGACCAAGTGGAGAAGGGCCTGGCTTCGCGCCACGTAGCGAAAAGAAGAAACGACTGGCACGCGTATGCGGAAAATATTCTATGGTACATTCTGAATAACTTTGCTTAAACTACCATGGGTTTGAAACATGTTTAAAACAGCGATTTTTTCGGCGAAAAGTTTCAGGGATTATAACGATTAGTTCGTCAGTTCTTAAGATAAACACATGAAATTTAAACATACGAGTATATGCACTTTAATATTCTAATGATCTTTTGTGTGACCCGGTGAGATCGAACAACTACATCAAATATCTCCCATACAACCAGATTTAGATTTCAGATTTTGTAAACGTTGCAATATACATGTATTTGGTTACTAGAAAATCATAAAACAATTACTCATAAAAGGAGTTTCCTTGAAATTTAGCATAATTTTCTCTATGTTAGTTTGACTGTATAGTTATTTTTTAAAACATCAGTGTCGTTATGTAAATGTATTATTTTTTTTTTCAAATTTTCTGATTTTTGTAATGTAAATAATAAAAAATAAACAAGAACAAATAGTACAAAATTCTTGATAGTTTTAGAAATTGTGGGACCTTGTATATCTAAAATAAGTCATATATCTAAAGCAACAAAACCACCGTAGGCCAGTGATATCATTGATTGAAGACATTCTGTAGATATGTTGAGAGCGATACTACAAAGGGCAACTATAACCAAGTTTTTTTTTTTAATTTTTAACTGCAACCACTTTTTCTGAAATAATCGCATAACAGTTTAATTCCAAATTTTACACAATTTCATACCATTTTAACTTGGCGTCAACATTTCATTTGTCAGCAACTCTTAACGTAGGCAAGCCGTTAGCATTCACTCTCAGCACACATATTTATTTTGCTCTCAATTGTTGGCAAAACATAATGAAACAATTTTGACTACAAGCTTCTGTTCCTTTTATGATAAAAGCGACAGTGTGTTTCAACATCTTAGGGCATGCTATGATTCGCTTGTTTTCCTCTATGTGTATGCAAACGATTTGTGATGGATTAGATCACATGAATGTGTCTGAAGCTGAGAGAATATGTGGGCAATGCAGCAAGGGGGATATTGAAAGCATCAGACTTTAGACAAACGAAGCGTTGGACTGGGGCATAAGCTTCATTTGGTTGTCTAAGATAAATTTGTTTTTTTTTTTTTGTTCTCAAAAATACGACTACATATTCTGTCTCCTTGCCACTAGTAGCATCCGAATGGTGCAATGAAAAACATTTACGGGCATTGTTGCTGTATATACATATGCATGTGTATTTTTGCTTTGTAAACAAACCAAGTTTTCTTTGCAAAATGATAAGATTTCAACCAAATACAGTTTATGTCATATATCTCAATAATGAGATGAATATGACAGAGGTGATCTGCAAATAACAGAGTAGACTCGTAAGTATAAATAAGTTTTAAGTTCGATACTGAAACCGTTAAAGATAAGTGCCGAATAAAGGAATGAAAATTAATTTAAAAAATTTAAAAATGAGCATTATTCAGACATACGTACCACAATTTATGACAATTAGCAATTATCTCTTAATTACTCCAAGTAACAAGAACAAGGTCGTACTTTCGCTTTGGTTCCCAATCATATTAATTAATATTTATAAATTATATGGATCGATCCATCCATCTTCTTTAAAAATTATTAAAATACAAAACATTTCATAAAAATATACGACTAAGTACATTATATTGTTAACATAATTGCAAGGCTTTCATACATATCGTTTTAAGTCTTTAGTTTTCTTGTCTGACATTTTACATATAATTTTTCCTGCTTTCTGCTGCATTGTTCGTATATGCAATGTTATTACTCGGCACAAATTTCTTTTAAAGCACAAATACTTATACACTACGCTTTGCTCTAGGTGGGAAATCTCTTGAGTCTGCTGGTTGGACGGACTTTCCAATAGACCAGCTTATCCTGCATACAAGACTGCAATTACTATTTACTAACCTCACTACTACCGGTGTTTACGTTTATATTGGACCTATGGTCAATAAATTCTGTATATGTATACCCCTACATATTGGCCAAAGACCTTTGTTGCTTTTATTGCCTGATTTTCTTCATTTAGGTTTATAGTTTTGAAGACAGTTAGTAGCTTTTATAACAACTGTGTTTGTTAGTATTAATTGATTGAATGACAAATCTATGAGAATCTATGAAATGTAAGTGCATAGATGCAAAGGAGTTATAATTAATTCATTATGAACTTGTATATATGTACAGAGGGGAAAGTTCATGTGCGAAAATAAAGTTTAATAAGTCCTTAGTTAGAAAAATATTGCCTTTGATGGTAAGAAATTCTGATTATAACAAACGTTAACTCATCTATTCATAGCCATTCATTACTTTCTTTTGAGACATATTTCCAAAGACTAATTATAAATACGAAAAAACATAAACTGGCTTAACACATCTGTATTTTCAATAACTGATAACCCGCCCACTCGAAACCGGTGTGCTTGTGACAACTAACCTATAATATTTGAACTATGCTGCTGTAATCTCTTAATACGTGTAATGGTTTGTTACTAATGCATGAGAGATGAAAATCAAGAAAACTTGCTCGAGGATATTAGAAATGATGCATCTACGAATTTATTAAGCTGGAGTGTTTTCGTCCATCCGGAAAACATGACCTAGCCAGCGTAGCCGCTGTTTTTTAATTCGCTCAACTATGTCAAGGTCGTCGTATATCTCGTCATCGTTCCATCGAATGCGATATTCGCCGTGACCAACGCGCAAAGGACCATAAACCAAATTAGTATATAATATTAAAATAATTTTAACATAATACTGCAAAACTGACATTTCGTCGCTAGACCCTTTTCAAAACAAAACTTATTCTGTATCAAGGCTCTTACGATTCGATGAAATATTATATTTCCCAACAAAATCCTGATTCTACAAAATAAAAAGAGCGCCAGTACCTGAAGAAATTTCATATTTCTCTAAATATTCAACTGCCTCCCACCATGTTTTGGTACATTTTACAAAATCGTTTTATTTTTATTTTAAAAATGGGGTTTGGTGTTTTGCGTGGCGCATTCCTGTAGCCCGCCAGTGCCAGTGCCCTTCTTTCCGCACTGTCTCCTCCTTTTTTATGGTGTGACACCCACCGCAATGGATGGTTCTGGCCCCATCATGCACTATTTCTTTATGCACCGGCACCCAGATCAAGTGCATACGATTTCAAACTGACAGGTGGCTCAGTTCGAAAAATATTTCATTGGTATCGATAATTTGTATGTGGTACCGCAATGCCTGCTCCAATTCTTTTCGATGTTTTCGAGCCGTCAGTGTACCAGTGGATAGATCGGGCGTGGAATCACTCCATTCTGTCTTGCTGTCGAAAGTAACTTTAAGCTTCTTTTTAAAGTCTACCCTCTTCGTAACGCCGTCTCTTGGTGTTTCTTCCTCTAAGACCTTCTTTTGTTGAAACGACATTATCTTCCCTGACATACCCCTCTGCTGCCATGAGCAGCAATGAATGGTCAAGCGCAGCTTCGATAGTTGAAGGCCTACTGAAGACTGCGTTGCCTTCGTTTACTTCGAGCCATTATGACAATGTCGTCGGCATACTTCTGGCACTGAATCAGATTGTAAATAAGCAACTCAAACAGCTCGACTTCATAGTAGGGGGTACAGAACTCCACCTTGTAGTCAGCACCTCGTAGTACGAAGATGAATCTTACTCTCCCCATAGTAGTTATAACTATCGCTACGCAGTACAGCCTCATTATCAAAAGCACCTTCGTTGTAAAGTAAGACGCATATCGTAATTGTGGTTATGGATACGTGCCCAGTTTCTGAGACCCTCCATTTTATTAATAGTTAGTTTTCGAAATTTTTAACATTTTTGATATTCAATTTTAACTTCCATTCTCTTTATACAATTAATAACTAATAAAAATATGGAAAATAAACATATTAATTGTCTTTCTGATGACACTTAAAAATTATCTGAAATACTAGCCTCAGGATTGTATTACCATCTTCGCAAAGAACACTTTTATTTAATTAAGGTCCACAATCTATACCTCTAAGTAAGAAAATATTTTATTTCCTCTTCCTCTTGCAGATTTACCAAAATTTAGTGAACAATTACAAAATATCACGATACCAGTGGGGTGAGAGGCGGTGCTGCAATGTTTTGTCGATAATCTGCAAACCCACAAAGTAAGTTGTTAAAAAACGAAGACATATTAGAAGAAGATGTATGAATCAGTTGGCATGAAGTAGATGAAAAGGATCATAAAAATTACTTCTATACAAGCTGGACAATTATTCAAACAAAGAGCCATAAACCAATAATTTTTCATTACATAAATAAATATATAAACTTATAAAAGAGTCTGCATAAAGAACAATTAACCCCAAAATTTCTAAGGATTTATTGGCAATATAAAACTACATATTCAACAGATTTTACACTCAAAACCAGAATATTTATCGCACACTGCGGAACGAACATTCACATCCATGAAAAAAAAACTTGCTCTTCGTTGAGCGCATTCAACTTTTTCACAAGTAAATTGCTTTGTGTCAAAACTATATGTAATAGTGTGTGCACATCCTGTCTCACTGGACAGATACCAACACTGTCGGCACCTAATTTAACACATGCAAAAACTAAGCTTGTAGTGGTGACGGGCTTACTTTCCGCCGTTCATTTCTCAGAATGCGAACCGTTCTCTCCTTCCTTGGTTGTTTTGGCTTTCTTATCCAGTATTTTAGTGATATATGCAACCCCAATACTCCAATGGTATTTCTGACCCATATAGACTTCTAAAAAATGCCAGCAATTTACATACATTAACGAAAATTTTCAATGAGTTATAGTCGACTTTCAGGCGTCCCAAAAAGTTATATTATCATATTAATATATGTGACCTGGTCTACGAAAAGGGAGCTAACGTTCGAAAACTAGTTATGACTTTTTGGATTCTATCACGTGAAAAAGCATCTCATCTTCCATCCGAATCAACTAAAAAGTGAAAATTGATTTTTTGACACCTAAGCCCCCTTTCCGTAGACCAGGTCACATATGTATAGGGTGATTTTTAAGAGCTTGATAACTTTTTTTTAAAAAAAAACGCATAAAATTTCATTTAAATGTTGACCGCGGCTGCGTCTTAGGTGGTCCATTCGGAAAGTCCAATTTTGGGCAACTTTTTCGAGCATTTCGGCGGGAATAGCCCGAATTTCTTCGGAAATGTTGTCTTCCAAAGCTGGAATAGTTGCTGGCTTATTTCTGTAGACTTTAGACTTGACGTAGCCCCACAAAAAATAGTCTAAAGGCGTTAAATCGCATGATCTTGGTGGCCAACTTACGGGTCCATTTCTTGAGATGAATTGTTGTCCGAAGTTTTCCCTCAAAATGGCCATAGAATCGCGAGCTGTGTGGCATGTAGCGCCATCTTGTTGAAACCACATGTCAACCAAGTTCAGTTCTTCCATTTTTTGGCAACAAAAAGTTTGTTAGCATCGAACGATAGCGATCGCCATTCACCGTAACGTTGCGTCCAACAGCATCTTTGAAAAAATACGGTCCAATGATTCCACCAGCGTACAAACCACACCAAACAGTACATTTTTCGGGATGCATGGCAGTTCTTGAACGGCTTCTGTTGCTCTTCACCCCAAATGCGGCAATTTTGCTTATTTACGTAGCCATTCAACCAGAAATGAGCCTCATCGCTGAACAAAATTTGTCGATAAAAAAGCGGATTTTCACATTTCGAACCGAACACTGATTTTGGTAATAAAATTCAATGATTTGCAAGCGTTGCTCGTTAGTAAGTCTATTCATGATGAAATGTCAAAGCATACTGAGCATCTTTCTCTTTGACACCATGTCTGAAATCCCACGTGATCTGTCAAATACTAATGCATGAAAATCCTAACCTCAAAAAAATCACCCGTTACATACCTAAGTTTTATTGACTACTAAAATATTTAAATACGGCGTGTCCATTAATAAATTTCTGTTTATACTTTGTTCAAATCAACAGAAAGTGAAATATATGTACATATGTATCGATACATGACATCGATAAAGTATGCTTTGCCGAAGTGACTACAGAATTATTATATGAACATAAATCGTTATATTCACTTTTAAGCACCAACAACGGACTATTCTCCTCTCCACCTCTTTACCTCTTTTATACATACATATATTTTTTTTGAGGTTAGGATTTTCATGCATTAGTATTTGACAGATCACGTGGGATTTCAGACATGGTGTCAAAGAGAAAGCCTCAGTATGCTTTGACATTTCATCATGAATAGACTTACTAACGAGCAACGCTTGCAAATCATTGAATTTTATTACCAAAATCAGTGTTCGGTTTTTTTTTTTTTTTAGGACAAATTTTTTTCAGCGATGAGGCTCATTTCTGGTTGAATGGCTACGTAAATAAGCAAAATTGCCGCATTTGGGGTGAAGAGCAACCAGAAGCCGTTCAAGAACTGCCCATGCATCCCGAAAAATGCACTGTTTGGTGTGGTTTGTACGCTGGTGGAATCATTGGACCGTATTTTTTCAAAGATGCTGTTGGACGCAACGTTACGGTGAATGGCGATCGCTATCGTTCGATGCTAACAAACTTTTTGTTGCCAAAAATGGAAGAACTGAACTTGGTTGACATGTGGTTTCAACAAGATGGCGCTACATGCCACACAGCTCGCGATTCTATGGCCATTTTGAGGGAAAACTTCGGACAACAATTCATCTCAAGAAATGGACCCGTAAGTTGGCCACCAAGATCATGCGATTTAACGCCTTTAGACTATTTTTTGTGGGGCTACGTCAGTCTAAAGTCTACAGAAATAAGCCAGCAACTATTCCAGCTTTGGAAGACAACATTTCCGAAGAAATTCGGGCTATTCCGGCCGAAATGCTCGAAAAAGTTGCCCAAAATTGGACTTTCCGAATGGACCACCTAAGACGCAGCCGCGGTCAACATTTAAATGAAATTATCTTCAAAAAGTAAATGTCATGAACCAATCTAACGCTTCAAATAAAGAACCGATGAGATTTTGCAAATTTTATGCGTTTTTTTTTAAAAAAAGTTATCAAGCTCTTAAAAAATCACCCTTTACATACATATATATTTATATAGCTTAATAAAATATAGCTACGACTGAAACCTTCCCTTCGGTTTCTGAAAGTATGTGTTTATGTGTTCTGTGTTGCTATCAACTTCCTAGTCCAGTTTATAGCCACCGTATTATCATGTATAGTATACTCGTATATTTCACACCGCATTCACTGCACTTTAACTTCATTGTACAAAAAACCTCACGAAAGCACAATTTACTTTATTACTCTTCTTACTATGGCTATTCACTATTATTACAATTATTACGAATATTTGCTCATGAAAATGGATCCTCTGGGTATGTAAGTATGGGCCACTATAAAAGTTTCTATCAACACAATTTAGTTATCTCGTTCATCTAGCTGTAAACATTTTTATTTCCTCATTTTTAGGGTTTTAAATGTTGAAAAAAATGTTGGGCATGGATGCACTAGTGTGTTGGGCATGGATGCACTATATGTAAAGGGCATATTCGTATTTTTTATAGCAGGAGGAAGCTTGGAAAGCCGAAGTGTGGAGCTCTAATCCGCTAAACCTTACCTACTCCCATCTCATGTCTCGCCTGCGGGACCCCGGGACTAAGTATTACTTCATGCGAGAGAAGAAGACATTTAAGTTTCCTCTATTATGCGGACTGACCCGCAAATAAATGCAGTCAAATTTTCCAACGTGCAAGTGTGGTTTTCAGCTCCCTTATATTTGGAAGCCGAGGGCAATGATGGAGTACGTACATGTCGGACAATATGCACTAAAAACATGATGATATTTTTATAGGTAGCACCTATGGCCACTGGGAATTTGGGTCAGGTGGAAATCTAAGTCCCCATGTTGCCTATCTATGCAAGAAATTTTGTCCACAATCTGTCTTTGGGTCCACCTCCCATATTGTGATGCTTTTGATTCCCTCCTCTCTTTGCGCTGAGATAAGTTGTGTATTTGAGCGAATTCGTCTCCCTGGATGTCAATCGGCGCCATACTCACTAATGCCTCAGCAGCGTTATATGGTTCGAAGAGCACTTATAGCGCGTATTGCAGAAAGCCTATGTGCTGTGTTAATTGGTCTAGCATATGATGTTATGTGTAGCGCCTGTATCCATAATGGGGCCGCATACAGTGTAACTGATCTCATTACCTAGATAAAGCATTATAGATTTTATTTGCTTTACATCTCGTATTTTCCAAGTGCTCTTTGAATTTAAGTCTTGAGTTCATTATTACACCAAGGTGTTTCAATTGTGGCTGTGAAGTAATCTCACATTCTTCTTTGGTGAGCGATATCTGGTCTTAAATTTTCCTGGAGCTTATGAGCAAGACTTTTGCTTTCTGCTCAGCTCGTGATATTTAGCCACTGTTACCACTATGAGGTTATCCGCATATGCGATTGTTTTCACATGTTTTGATTGATATTCTTAGCACATTTTCCGCTGGAGATAGTGTAGCTCATTACAATATTTATCAGGTCGCAATATTTTTTGTACATTTCCATCTTTTTCCACTTATTGGACATTTCGCAATATCAACTATTTATTTTATCAAGGAAGACTCAATGACGCTTACGTCAGAAGATTTATTAGCACAGGGTTACATTGCAAGCGCTCCTCGTTTGTTTACATATCTGCTATAGTTTGTTCTACTCGCTACTCTGCAAAGCTTGTCTCATCAAAGAAAGGTTTAATTTAAAATAAAAGCTTGTGAATAAATGTTCAAGTAATCTTTGTTAAAGTGATTTATAAATTTAAGGCTAAATGCTAAATCAATCACTGTTGTTAGCACTTTTAATTATATTTTCCTAGTAGAAGATTTTCATTTTCACACTAAGCAAAACCGCAGAAGAACTCAACAGTTTATCTAGTCAAGGTTACAAAGCAAAAGCTAGCAAAACTACTATTTTTAAAATTTACATAGTCAAGTTTTATATTTTAATCAAATTTTCAGTTGCAGATTCCTAAAATTGTCGTCAAAAATTTAAATTTTTAATGGAATTCCACAATTTTAATTACATTGTTTTTTTATTAACAATCGTGCGTCTATAAATAGGTAAATAGGCACTTTCTTGCAAATTGAACATATTTTTTACACCTTGAACAAGATATGATAAGTACGCGACAAAGTTTGTGACACCCAGAAGGAAACGTCGGAGAATCCAGAAAATATGTACGTAAATGATTAGCGCGACGAACTAAGACTCAGTTTTCGAGTTATGGGCTTAAAATTTTGCATACGTCCAATTTTCTTCGAGAAGCTTTCATGTCAAAACCGCCGATAAGAGACTACTATAGCAAATAACAGCCAAACAATCTGAACGATCAGAGTCAAGTACTAGTAAGGACCACTTTTTTATTTGACAAGATATTTTCACGAAATTCGGCATGCATTATTTATTACCGAAAAGAACGGTATAGTTTGCGAAAAAATTGTTCAAGTCTCTATATGTGTTGTTTTGACAAAGTATCTTCAAGAAATTTTCCACGGATTATTGTTCAAAACAATTGTTCCGACCATACTACTATAGCATATAGCTGCCATACAAAGATAGATCATCAAATTAAGCTTTTTCAATAATTTTCAACAAGGGTTAAAGCTACAAAGCTGTGGATATGGAGGACTTTTTTATGCCACTTAAGAAATAGCGAGTAAATTTAACTTAGTTTTTGTATTATACATATTTATTAACTATGCATAATTTTTTATATTTGAGAATATAACATTAAAAAAAGTTTCGTGCCATAATTTTCTCTAAACAACTCCAAAACCACGTTTTTCTTTAGCCGGACACACTATATGTGTCCCTTAAACAAACACTAAGCTTTGTTTGACCTTTTAATATTCATCCTGATGAACTTGTTTACTCGTTTATAATCTTTGACTTCAAATAAAGGTACGAATTCTCTAGTTTAGCTGATTCATTGAGAGAGCCACAACGGCCGCAAGCAATTAGGCGTATTTTTAAATTTATACATTTACTTATACATATATTCATCAGCATACTTTTGTTTTTAATATTACAAGAACATTTTTGTATATATGTATATTAAGCCGGGTCGATTTGTATGGGCGGAAAAAAACCAACAAAGCGGCTAGAAAAAACGTAAACTAGAGAAAATTCTAAGAAAATTTGCAAAAAACCATCGGTCTAAAATTATTTCCCAGTCAGATCACAGTCATTGCGTTGCTTTTTTCGAAGAAAATCCCTACATTTCTTTCTTTCACGCGAAACTTTAGATTTTTCCATTATTATTGGTTCCCCATTTTCATCTTTAAAGTCAATATCTTTGAAAAGCGATGTAGCCAAAAAAGAAGTAACCCTATTACCGATTCCAAACCTATCGCACGCCATAGCGAAATGAGGTGTATCGTACCTTTTGGTATTAATTTTTTTTCAACGAACTTGGCTCTCTTGCAGTTGGCATGGCAAACATCACCTCAGATTCAACATCCATATTTGTTGAGCCAGGAAAAAAAGTTGGATCAATACTAGTTGGCGCCAGTATTGATTGTTGGTCAACAGCAATCGCCTCGAATTCGGGAATGGTTAGCCACTTACTTCTAACTGTGGGTATTAAACCACAGGCGCAAGGCAATTGTTTTGCGCACTGACATTTTCAAATATAAAACATTTGATCAATTGTTTCCAGAAACGTTGAAGACTTACTTTTGTGTTAAGATTACTGTACGATTGCGTTTTTTTGCATACGCGTAAAAATAAATAGTAATTTAATACGTCACGATTACTTGGTAGATTTAGATCACTTAAATCTCTTGACAAGCCAATATTCAAACTGGGAAGAACGCAAGACCCGGAGTTCATTGAAATTGTATCAATTTCTGAATTGGTGGAGTCAACTGACATTGCAGACTTATTTATCGAAAACTGTTTAAAACTTGAAAAAACTTATTCAGAACATTGTTTTGTTCAACGCAGACCACTTGTGTGGTAAGAGTACAGTACGATTGCTTTTTATACTCTCGCAACAAAGTTGCTACGGAGAGTATTATAATTTTGTTCACATAACGGTTGTTTGTAAGTCCTAAAACTAAAAGAGTCAGATATAGGGTTATATATACCAAAGTGATCAGGGTGACGAGTAGAGTTGAAAGCCGGATGTCTGTCTGTCCGTCCGTCCGTGCAAGCTGTAAATTGAGTAAAAATTGAGATATCATGATGAAACTTGGTACACGTATTTCTTGGCTCCATAAGAAGGTTAAGTTCGAAGATGGGCAAAATCGGCCCACTGCCACGCCCACAAAATGGCGGGAACCGAAAACCTATAAAGTGTCATAACTAAGCCATAAATAAAGATATTAAAGTGAAATTTGGCACATTTGGACGTAATTTTTTTGGAAAAGTGGGCGTGGCCCCGCCCCCTACTAAGTTTTTTGTACATATCTCGGAAACTACTATAGCTATGTCAACCAAACTCTATAGAGTCGTTTCCTTCAGGCATTTCCATATACAGTTCAAAAATGGAAGAAATCGGATAATAACCACGCCCACCTTCCATACAAAGGTTATGTTGAAAATCACTAAAAATGCGTTAACCGACTAACAAAAAACCTCAGAAACACTAAATTTTACGGAAGAAATGACAGAAGGAAGCTGCACCCAGGCTTTTTTTAAAAATTGAAAATGGGCATGGCGTCGCCCACTTATGGACCAAAAACCATATCTCAGGAACTACTTGACCGATTTCAATGAAATTCGGTACGTAATATTTTCTTAACACCCTGATAACATGTACGAAATATGGGTGAAATCGGTTCACAACCACGCCTTCTTCCAATATAACGCTATTTTGAATTCCATCTGATGCCTTCTCTGTATAATATATACATTAGGAACCAATGATGATAGCGAAATAAAACTTTACACAAATACGGTATTTGAGCTGAGGTATCCCTTATGGAAAAATTATCGTGATCGGACTATAACTTTTCAAGGTCCCTGATATGGAACACGAAGAACTCAGTGCCTAACCTAACCTAATTTTTCACCGAAAATATCGGTAAATCTCTCAGAATTTAATTCTAATTAATTTTACAGCAAAATAAAAAAATGAGTAAATGACGGATAATGAAATCTCGATTATCACTTTATCATGCGAAAGCATAAAATGTTCGATGTCACCCGAACTTAGCCCTTCCTTACTTGTTTAACTTTAAACTTTAACTTAAAGTACTTTTTAATTTTTTACGTTTTTCACACACTTTAAGGGAACATCTGGTTTTATCGAAAAATTTGCTAGGCAAAATTTGTATGAAATTAATTTTAAATTACTAATTTTCTATTCTTACAGGATTATTAAATAAACTGTAATTTTACTATATTCACTTGGATATTAGTCTAAAAGATTATCGATATCGACAATCGCTTTAGCTTCTTTTATGAAACTACCTGAAACATTCACTACATTGACTAGGTTGTCATAGGGTTGATCTTCGTGCAAAAGATAGCTTTAAGCCTCACTTTGACAGCAGTGATCTTAAAATTTCCTAAGTTTTGTGTCTAATCAGATGTTTCAGTCTTGTGCAGGTAAAAACTGGATAGTAGGGGGAAAAATGCCTAGGTTATTACACCTCACCTTATTTCAAATATCCGCACTAGGAGTGAACCTATTTGACAGTGTTCATTCAGAATACCTACAATTGCGGCGAGATTGACTTTGCTAAGAGCAAGCAGTTAAATGGGTTTTATTTTGATCCAAAAGCATCTCGCAGACGCACAAGGTTTGGTTCCTCGTTCCTAGTCTGATGGGATTAGGATAAGTGTGCGTTTTCTTGCAAGATCATTAGCTTGCAGTTTCCAGCGATTCCACTATGGTCAATTACCCTAGCTAATTTATATCGAAAAAACCTAATGATATTGCTACTAAAGACAGACACTCTTTGACTACCCTAGAGCGTACTGCCAGCGAGATGAAGGAATGGTAATACTGGCTTATACTTTCTAAATTAATTATTATTTAATGTGATAGTGTGACCTTAAGGATGAATAAACTAGGTATGAAAGAGTTTTAAAGCATATCCTTGTCTTCAAACAAACATTCGTCGAACTCGGTCAATCATTATTAACGTCCTGTTAAATAGTGCAGAGCCATGGACGAAGACAACATGTCGACTCATCGACGTTACGAAAGATTCTGCGAAAGATTTATGGTCCTTTGCGCGTTGGCCACGTTGAATATCGCATTCGACGCCATTGACTTAGTTCAGTGAATTAAGAGACACCGGCTGCGTAGGCTAGGTCATGTCGTACGTATAGAAGAGAACACTTCAACTTTGAAGATTTTCGATTCGGTACCCGCAGGGAGAGACAGAAAAAGAGGAAGGCTTCCACTCTATTGGAGAGATCAGGTGGAGAAGAGAATGGCTGCATTTGGTACCTCGAATTGACGCCAAAGAGTAAAAAGAAAATAGACTCGGTTATAACCGAGTGAGCGGTCTCTACGCTAGTGGAGATGAAGGAAAAGCGTGTATTCACCGTTGTTCTGGGTAGTTCACTGGTTGGGGATTCTTTCAAAACTAGGCGCGATATATTGCGTTGTCAAAAAAGTCTTGCGGTATTTTTATTGAATTTTTTTTTATTGAAATTGAAATGAATTTTTGATAACTCATGCCCAGCTCTTGACCGATGCTATGGCTGCTACTATGCCGGTCTCTTTCGACCAATTCAGCGATTTTATCGCAATTTTCGACGACAGGTCTTCCGGAGCGTGGCGCACCTTCGACCAACTTTACACCAGAAGGAAAACGTTGAAGACATCGTTGTGCGGTGGAAATGAAAACTGTATCGGGTCCATAAACTGCACAAATTTTATTGGCGGCTTTAAATACATTTTTGCCTTTATCGTAGTAGTACTATAAACTATGCCTTTTTCTCTTTATTTTGCTCCATGTTTGCGACGCTATAACTCACGACAGACTTAAAAGAAACGACAATCAATCAATCACGTATTAGCGCGTGAAATGAGCTTTCCAAAAAGGTATAGCATGACCCGATGCGACGACTAGCGAAAATACCGCAAGACGTTTTTGACAAACCAATATATACCTAAGTTGTGATACGGTTACGTATACGACACGTATGTCACGTTCATGCCCTTTAATTTACCGCCATGTTTTTCACATGTTCTACGCATCGAGGGGTTTCGCATGTATGCACGCATGTTCAACTAACTTATATCTTACTTCCTATTGATTCTGAAATAGTTGAAACGAACAATGTTCTAGGTAGTGCTAATTAAAGAAAAGTTTCCTTTCGAATCAATGATACTGTATCAATGCCCACTAGGATGGGTCGATTTCGGACTTTTTTCGATTCGGGATTTCTAATAGTGCGGAAAAGTTGCCTTAGTTCTTCCTGATTCCAATGCAACTTTTTGTTTTGAGATCGGATTGCATCTTCAACCCCAACTCCGGCCTTGAAATTTCGGAAATTCGCCTAAAATCGTGAAATTGTCTACCTAGCGCCTGAAATACACATCTCATGGCAAAATGTATAAAACAAAAGTTATTTGTCACGTCATTTGCTACCAAAATGGTATGTGATCATGGCCGTAGGACGAACCGTTCCTGAGATACGAGCGAAAAGGCGGCTGTTGCGAAATTATTATATTAAAATTGTTGCTTTGTTTTCGCTGGCACAACAATAAAGACAAAAACTTCAAATTCAGAACATAGCATACATTTGAAAGAAATTCCACTCATTTCATTAGATATACATTGCGGATTTATTATGGTGTGATCAAATATAAGTTACAGAATTTTCTTTACATTTTTATAATTCACAATGGTAAAAATAAATCGTACTTCATTAGAATATCTGAGATAATTGCTTTAAACTTGAATATGCATATCTCGTAATGAAAAACCTATTAATCCTTTCATAACTCTACTCCTAATCTTACGTCACTAGTAATGTATTGTTTAGTATGTGATGTGTATAGCTCATAAAATATAAATGCTTTATAAATAAATTTGCCGTGAAAAAATCATTTAGATACCTTCTCATACAGTATGTAAATGAATTAAATCCAATGATAACACACTCCATTCCTAAATTAACGGTTTTGTTTAAAACTACTATAGGTGCAATAACTCATAAAAAAACATTCTTCAGAAGCATTAAATGTCGTAACGAATATGGGTTATGGTGATATTTATCGTACTGGGTTGAAATTCCTTGGCCGAATAAAAATCCGGGACCATTCTGGTTATTTAGATCCCTCTGTCGTGTTCATAGGTACTTGACTGATTTCAGCTTTATTTAGTACATAACATCCGATATTCTTATTTGCAAATATTGCGGAAATGAAAAAATCGGACTACAACGCTTTCTACTCTTCTCAGAACACATTTTAATTCCATCTAAGTATTTGCTTGTCTTTACAGAATTAAATCAAGTAAAAGTAAATAAGGCCTAAGGGAATTATTTGCTCTGAGGTATGAGTTCTCACGCCTAAAGTTGTCGAAATCGGAGCTACAACGCTTTCTACTCTTCACAGAACACATTTTAATTCCATCTAAGTATTTGCTTGTCTTTACAGAATTAAATCAAGTAAAAGTAAATAAGGACTAAGGGAATTATTTGCTCTGAGGTATGAGTTTTCACGCCTAAAGTTGTCGAAATCGGAGCCTAATTCTTTAAGCCTCAAGGCAGCGAATATGTATACCTCAGTGCCTTTACCTGACCGAATTATATATATGTAAATATCGGTTAATCTATGAGGTATATTATTGAATCTCACAAAACACAAAATTGATAAAAACGGTTCAATAACACTTGCCAAATACGAAACTTTATTTTTTATAAAACAAAAGAAAACTAAAATGTAGAAAAATAAATTTTAAGAACAATGGTACTATACAAAAAAATAAATTTATATCAACGCGATATTGTGATTGAAAAAGCTCGAATATATTCAAGACTATGTTAATACCTATGCTTGTGTTTAATATTTAAATTAAGTATTTTACTAACATGTGTTCTCTTCTCTTCTTTTTTCCAACTGCCTAACTCATGCTCTTGCGGTTTGCAAAAAATGATACTGAACAACTAAATGTGGTGGTTCTTGTCTGCTTCGCAAATCCGAATGCCATTAAAATTGCCTTGCAGTCCTACCTAATATAATACTAACCAACGCATACTGAAAATCATTTCAATTTACACTGTTGTCGGCCAATAACAACATCCCAATATGGCACGTCAATCTGCCTGCTGGCAAATTTTAACATTTCAACGCTCTTGCTACATACAAATCACGTGCTATGACTAAATCATCTGCTACATCATGATTTTGTCGACTGTGATGATGACTTCGCTGGACAACATAACAATAATTATGATATGTCACCGCCATGCGACGCTATCAATGCAACTTTAAATTTCTGATTGTTGGGTTCATTACAGCTTTATTTGATTCATTGTTGTTCCCGCATTCGCTTTCGCGTAAATAGTTCCACCTGATATCCTCGATTATCCCACCAGCACGGATATGGTGATGAGAGGTGTTGATAATAAATAAAATTATGAAAACTTTAAGTTGTAAAAGCTGAGTGTGTTGAATCGTAGATTGAAATTTTGGACTAAAAAAATAAATACTTTTCCTTAACTGTGCTGAACATTTAAATTAATTATAATGAACTCGATGAATCGAAATGGTAGCTGCCAGAAGAAAATCTGAATCTTATAATGAAATTAATAATGCAGGCTTAACCCTTAATAACCTAGAGTTTCAATTTTGACACCAATCTTTTAAACCGAATGTTCACATTACTATTAGTTTTTTTTATAGATTGGCTGTACGTATTTTACTGTTGTATAATATTCATTCCAACGAAATTGAAAAAAATCAAATGTCGTAATTATTTTATTTTATCTAACATATTACTTCTGCGGCAAGTAAACATATTTTACTAAAAGTTTTGTTGAATATAAATTTGATATATTTTATTTTTCTGAAGAATATAAATATTTTTGAGGTAAGTGAATATATTATTTTCACTATGATATAATTATTTTTTGCGAGTGCATGTTTTACTTGGAGAAACTAGTGCTATTATTGTGAGTATCAATTTTGATACTTCAGGCTTTCCGCCCTACATAAAACCTACCTACTAATTCTTTAGCTACAAAAACTTTTTGAACTTCCGATTCACTATTTTTCTGCATAGCCTGGTGTTGGGATTACTTTTATTTTTATTTTATTATAGAAATTTATCAGAAATGCGACCAAAAGAGATTGAGAGCATATTCAAGCGGTTAGAGAATGGTGAAATTTTGGAAGACGATTCCACCGACAATGAAGATAACATAATTATTCGAGCCAAAGAGATCGTCTGATGGAGCTAGAAGATGAAGAGGAAGTAGGTAATTTTCCTACTGACCCAAACTTGGATGCAAATCCACCTGCAGCAAACGTAGATACCGACATGCAACATAATTTAGAGACTGTTGAACGAAGCCCAACTCCTACAACCAACAGCCAGAACAACCTGCAAACTGCACCTTTCAACTCTAGAAACTTAGTGTGGAGATTAAAGAATAGGGACATAGTCCAAAATGCTTTGCTGGAAACACTGAGTATTCACAAGAACTTATGAACTTAGACACTCCTTTTCAGATTTTTTTTATTTTTGCGTTGAAGAAATTTTGAAATTTCTAGTGGACGAGTCAAATATATCCCAACTTTACAGAACCTGCAACAGCATTAGAATTACGTAAATTTATTGGAATTATTATTTTTACTAGTGTATATCATTATCCTAGTGTAAGGTCATACTGGTCAAACATTACAATGTTTGAACCCATAGCACAAACAATGAATCGCACAGCATACTTAGATTATGGAGGGAACACTTCTCCAGCCTGCTGAATGACAGTGAACACATAACACCAGGAGAAGGCGAACCCGATTCCCCAATCGATGGCGATGGAGCAGACGTTCCATTACCCGGCCATGAAGAAGTTCGAATAGCAGTTGCTCGCCTGAAGAACAACAAAGCGGCAGGGGCCGACGGATTGCCGGCCGAGCTATTCAAACACGGCGGCGAAGAACTGATAAGGAGCATGCATCAGCTTCTTTGTAAAATATGGTCGGACGAAAGAATGCCCAACGATTGGAATTTAAGTGTGCTATGCCCAATCCATAAAAAAGGAGACCCCACAATCTGCGCCAACTACCGTGGGATAAGCCTCCTCAACATCGCGTACAAGGTTCTATCGAGCGTATTGTGTGAAAGATTAAAGCCCACCGTCAATAAACTGATTGGACCTTATCAGTGTGGCTTCAGACCTGGTAAATCAACAATGGACCAGATATTCACCATGCGCCAAATCTTGGAAAAGACCCCTGAAAGGAGAATCGACACTCACCACCTATTCGTCGATTTCAAACCTGCTTTCGACAGCACGAAAAGGAGCTGCCTTTATGCCGCGATGTCTGAATTTGGTATCCCCGCAAAACTAATACGGCTGTGTAAACTGACGTTGAGCAACACGAAAAGCTCCGTCAGGATCGGGAAGGACCTCTCCGAGCCATTCGATACCAAACGAGGTTTCAGACAAGGCGACTCCCTATCGTGCGACTTTTTCAATCTGATGCTGGAGAAAATTATTAGAGCCGCAGAACTGAATCGAGCAGGTACAATCTTTCATAAGAGTGTACAGCTGCTGGCGTATGCCGATGATATTAATATCATCGATCTCAACACCCGCGCCGTTAGTTCTGCTTTCTCCACACTGAACAAGGAAGCAACGCAAATGGGTCTGGCAGTGAACGAGGGCAAGACGAAATATCTCCTGTCATCAAACAAACAGTCGTCGCACTCGCGACTTGGCTCTCACGTCACTGTTGACAGTCATAACTTTGAAGTTGTAGATAATTTCGTCTATCTTGGAACCAGCGTAAACCACCAACAATGTCAGCCTGGAAATCCAACGCAGGATTACTCTTGCCAACAGGTGCTACTTCGGACTGAGTGGGCAATTGAAAAGTAAAGTCCTCTCTCGACAAACAAAAACCAAACTCTATAAGTCACTCATAATTCCCGTCCTGCTATATGGTGCAGAGGCTTGGACGATGACAACAACCGATGAGTCGACGTTGCGAGTTTTCGAGAGAAAAGTTCTGCGAAAGATTTATGGTCCTTTGCGCGTTGGCCACGGCGAATATCGCATTCGTTGGAACGATGAGCTGTACGAGATATACGACGACATTGACATAGTTCAGCGAATTAAAAGACAGCGGCTACGCTGGCTAGGTCATGTTGTCCGGATGGATGAAAACACTCCAGCTCTGAAAGTATTCGACGCAGTACCCGCCGCGGGAAGCAGAGGAAGAGGAAGACCTCCACTCCGGTGGAAGGGCCAAGTGGAGAAGGACCTGGCTTCGCTTGGAATATCCAATTGGCGCCACGTAGCGAAGAGAAGAAACAACTGGCGCGCTGTTGTTGACTCGGCTATAATCGTGTAAGCGGTGTCTACGCCAGTAAAGAAGAAGAAGAAGAAGATGACATCACGAAGGACCATGAGCTCCATACAGATGGGTATAGCCGCTATTCTTATGCAACGAGATGAGAGTGGATTGAAGCTAATTGTATATTATAGTAGGGCATGTACGCAACAAGAAAATAATTGGCATGCATATGAGCTGGAAGTGCTCGCTGTGGTGGACGCATGTGAACGTTTCAGAATGTTCTTGCTCGGTAAACGATGAGTCACGTTGATGCTCTAAGTCGTACACCAATAAGGGGGGACGAACAGGTAGAAGACGTATCTAGTAAGATTTTTACGCTGACAGTTGACGATTGGGTTTGCACCTTGCAGAGGCAAGATGGGAAGCTGAATGAAATTGTACGCGTAATTGAGGATAAAGACGCTGGCTAAAAACGCAGTGACATAAGGAAAAGTTTCTGTTTGAAGAATCGCCGGTTGTTCCGCTTAATTAAGAATGGGAGTTATTTGTTAGTTGTTCCAAAAGACATGCGATGGCAGATACTTTAACTCTGCCATGACCATATGGGTCATCCTGGTGTCGACGGTACTTTAAAAATTACCATGCAACATTTTTGGTTTCCGCGAGTTAACGACATAGCCTCGCTCCGGGTCACACACACACACTCACATACATCTTATCTTTTAATATACATCCCGAACGAACTATGTAAACCGATGATTGACATGCACTATCAGTCGAATAATAGAAATTGACTATTATTTCAATACATGCATATTCTGGAATGCATTCTCAACATATAAACGACAAACATCTGGCAACAGAATAATCCACTGCGATAACCACCTCCGCTTCTCTTCTACTTGTATAACAAACAAGTGATAGCAAGATAATGGATATCGAATTACAACAAAGAATTTTCAAGCAGATAACAGCAGAGGTACCGCATTTACGTCCGCAGCATTTAGTAACTATTGCGAGGCAAACAAGATACAACATATTAAGGTAGCTGTGCGTACACCATGTTCGAATGGTTTGGCAGAAAGGGTTAATCAAGCAGTATTGGCATTTTTGAGAGCATCGACCAGTGAGGCGAAAGATTGGTCCTTAAATATTAAGGTGAACGCGACAACAAAGTCTGCGCCGATTGATTTGGTATACGATTTTTCTCTACGCGATTTAAGTGGTAACTTGATGCTAGCAGCGGTTTACAACGAAAAAGAACATCTGCAAATGAATGGTGGACGAAGTGAAGCTATACGAAATATCAAATTGGCACGAGTTAAGTGGAAGGCCAAATTTGATGCCCGTCACACCAAACAGTACGGTACGAAGAGGGAGCGCTGGTGCTGGTCGAAGCTCCTCCTCGAAACACGGGCGAATCGAAGAATTTACACCCGAAATATAAAGGTCCCTACATGGTTAAGAAAGTATTGAGGTTCGATCGTTACGTCGTTGAAGATATCGAAGGCAGGCAGCGAACGCAACGTCACTACAGTCAAATTGCAACATCCGACAAGATAAAACCGATGTGTGCCTTGTTTCCAGAGATAGACGATGATGGTGATCCTGAAGATGCTATTAATGACGAATAACTCGAGACGAGTTAATGTCAGGAGAGGCCGAGCTGTCATCACCATATTTGTCACGATTGGCATCTCTGCAATTTATTACAATACACATTCATTTTTTTTTTATTCTACTGTATTTATTCATTCATTAATTTTTACTTTTAATAAGCTCATTTTAACATGTAAGCGGGCAGTCTCATTTTAAATTCAATAAAGAACGGCCATCTGACTCTGTCTTGAAGGACATAATGCATACATGGGCGGCGTTGATTTGATGGATAGCTTCATTGGTCGATATCGCATCCGCATAAAGTTGAGAAAGTGGACAACGAGGCTCTTCTACCACTTGCTAGACATGACTGTCATCAATACTTGGGTACTATACGAAAAGGTGAACACAATGAAAGGAAAACTTCAGAAGAATATTATGAAGTTAGCAGATTTTAAAACTGAGTTTGCCGATACTTTATGTAGATTTCAAAGTCACTCGAAAAATAAAAGGGAAAACCCAGTACCAACAGTCGACAAGACACTACAGTACCTTCCAAAAGACTACGGACAGGTATACAAGTACTGCTCTCTACTGAGGTGCGTTGCGATTGTATTGGTGATGAAAAAATATTTATGGATTCTAGAAATAAGTGTAAAAGTGGAAACTTACCTCCTGGTTCTGTAAAAAGTGTAAAATATCGTTAAGCGATAATAAAAAAAATCAATGTTTCGCATTATTTCATGCATAGGTATATCTAATTTCTTTATTGCGTTAATGCCTGAAGTATCAAAATTGATACCTTTTTTTTCTAAATAAATATGTAAAATAAATATTGTGATTTTTTTTAGCTATAGCCTTCATCTAGACCCTCAAGCAAACACAGTAATATTAAAAATAAATCACTTTCGTAAATCAGGCAACTGAGGGTTAACGTGATTTCCACAAAATTGTTTCATCTTCTACTGTTTCCTTTAGTTTTATTCTGCATTTGAACAAAATATATACAAAAACTGATACAAATACAGCAGCTATCAAAATTAGATTTCTCTAAAATTCACCATTTTAATACACGTTCGTTTCTCTAGACTAGTAAGACTGTCAATGACATTTGTGCCAAAAGTCGCATCAAAGTAAGCATTAGTGTTTCTCTTTCTGAAGTATGTATGTGGGATGGCATCCCTGGCAGAAAGGGAAAAATAGGAAAAGGGACAACTTTAAATGACATAGCGTGGGTTACTCCGACTGCGACGAGCAAAAAGAGTAGAAGTTAGAAGTCAGCCACTGAGCCATTGTATAAACCTACAAGTAACAAAAGAATCAGCTGTTTTCCAAGAATTTTTCAGAGATGAGATCACCTGATTGAAATCAGCCTTTTTTAGGCACAGAGATGTAATTAAAAGAAATGTAGTGGATCAACTTTTTTGTGAAAAAGTATTTGTAACGGAAAACATTAATGAAAACTTTCAAGAATATTTACGAAACAAAAGTTTATTGGATATTTATTACTCTTCCTCACCACCTCTGAAGTTGCAATGTAGGCGCGCTACCGATCTTTTTTGGGTGTTCGGTTCCCCAGGAGGCCTATTTTCACCCTTTTTATATATACAGTTTTAAATCAAACTACTTATTATAAAAAATATGACTAGACAAAAATAAATATATAAAGTCAGGTACAATTCATGAATATTAATTACATTAAAAATATATGTAACATTGACAATATATATCAAAACAATCAACTGGAAACTATTTAAACAAAAACCAAAATAAATATAAAAAATCAGGTTGTGCTATTATTTAAATCTTTATAATGGAAATTTTACAACGTATTAAAAGTGGTGTTTATAAAATTAGTGCATCGGGTTCAAGTGACATCTGGAAGTTTTACAATAAAATTGTGGATACCAAGACGGGGGAGAATGTACCCTATGTTATATGTATGTTCAAATTGTGAAAAAACATTCAAATTTGATAAAGGTTGCATTCACAACCAAAAAATTAAGTTCATATTAAATATTTTTTATTTTTAATTCGTTGCTTATTTTGATTGAAAATAACGAAATATATTTAACTAGCTGACCCCGCAGCCGTTGTCCTGCGTGAAATTATGTATTTTGAAATGAAAAGAAAGTTAAATTTATCATTTCATTTTTTTTCAATGTAACGCAGCTTTCAACGTTTTTTGGTTTCTATTCCGGTGTACAGAAAAGATGGTTTTCGAACTCGTGAGCACGCCACGGCCATGTGAAAAATATAGCATTTCCTTATTTATGCCGGAATACGTTTGAACTGAAATGGAAAATCGGTAGATCTCAAAGGAATTCGTAGAATCAAGCATTCTCCCCCTTGTATTCGGCGCATGAAGACTGCAAAACATAATAACGACGGATCCTACTTTGAGACGCAAATGATGCGGTGGCATACCAAGCCTGTCCAAAGAATTTAGAAATACCACTGGATAATTCACGGCGTCGTCTTCATTGTCAAGACGATCGATCGATTTGTATGAGCGCAAGTCTCCCGGAACTTGACTTTGAATCTTCCAGTTTAAGTCAACAACATCGGTATTTTTGGCAGCTAACATTACGCGTGCACTCAAGGAATCGTAGTTACGATAATTTAGCCAATGTCCGAACATTTGTGATGAGTTCATCTTTCGTGAATTGATATCGAGCCACCGGAAGTATCAACCGAAATTGTACCATTTCCAATATTTAGCGAAGACGATGTAAAATGTCTTTGGCAATGTCGATGTTTATATCGAAAAGAATGCGAACTTCATTTTCATTGCAGTGATTAACGTGTTCCTGCAAATGTAATTGCTGGCTTACTTCTCCAAAACTTGCACACATCGAACCATTCACAGTAAGCAATGACTCAAATATAGTTGAACCGCGTACATTAATCAATAGCAACCGAAGGTAGAAACAATCGTCGTTTTTCGGGTGGATTGTGTAAATTCGTCCTAATGCATTAGTTGATAAGACACCTGGATGTCAATCTACTGGTTGGCCTTGCTTTCTGCGTAACTATTTCTTCGACGATGCATTCCATGTATGATATCAAGGTATTTCCGAATAGAGCAATGTTCTCACAAACGGATCACTGACGAAAGTTGAGAAAAAACTCGACAATGTCAATTTTGTTGCTGGCGATGTTTCCACTGGCTATACTGTATTGTCTGGGTTGAAATACAGTCTTTGGCCATTCTCCAAATTAACTGCGAGACGCACAACAGTCGGAAAACGTTCATGAATTGCAAAAGTAAATATCCTACAAGCGCTTTATTGCAGTTCACGTATCGGCCGTATCGTTCAAGACCAATAATCGCCATGTTGCCTCCTTTGGTGACGTACTTACAAACGTATTTTATCGATTTCACCAAACTGCAATACTAAACACTGATATGAGTTTTGAATATTAATTTGACAATAATGGTGAATATAGTACGATCCATGTGTTGTCAACTTCGATATTCACTCTTCTAAGTTGAATGCTGAATGTTCTGTTATCTGGTGAGCGACGCCGTTAGAGTTGATATCCATCATTTCCAGTTTGTGTTTCCGAAAGAAAAGCACGTGGATACTGTTTCGTGCATTTATTGTCAGACATACAAACCGAAAAGGGATTGTAGTGTCCGCAAGGTCCATGAACCATATTGGTTTCCACCACTTCATATAATACTGGATCTTTCTCTACATCAGGAATTTCCGGAGAAATAATTTCATCAATTTGATCTGGTGTAACCATCATCCACCATCCAAAGAAGAATGTGTGCGTGCCGAAAACCTCTATTTTGCCACTCAACAGAGTACATCTAGCATCCAACAGCACGATATACATATACGTTGCTTCAAGATAAAGTCAATCAAACATCGCAACTGTTGTTTGATAAGTCGTGCTGTGATGATCGCTTGCTGATTGACCGCGATCCATAATTCCGCACGTATGTCACCGCATCCTGGGAGTGCTTCTTGCCTTGGTGTGCCATACGTTGATGGCAAAAAGAACGCCGACCGATATTAGGGCGACTTCTTCGTCGCTTCGTAACAAATTTCAATCTGTAATTGATCACTTCGTCCGAAACACACATAAAGTTTTCACTGAATAATTTCCAATAATTTTTCTGTTAAATAGCCGGAATAAAAAAGCACGCTACCGAAATGGAACGATTCAAAGAATTTACAAATCAAAATATTGAAAAACAAAGAAAAACATTGTATGGAAAAAATCACTTTTTGGAAATTTCCAATTTTTCGACTTTTCCTTATGAAAAGTGTAAGGTTTTTTGTTTTAAACCTTTCCAGATCCACAGCGAACAACTTTTGAAAATTTTATAAATATTCGTTTAGCCGTTCTCGAGCCTTAGCGTTACTAACAAACAAACATTCATTTTGTTGTGTTATGCGCTTAGTAACACATTTTGAGATTAACTTTTATATTATAGATGCAACTTTTGTAATTTTTTCTTACATAAGAATCTTCTCCTAATAATAACAAATACAACAAAAAAGAATTAGTGAAATCGGTCTATCATTTACATATGTATATATATATAGATTAAAAAATAACGTAATCTCATTTAGCAGGTGAAAATAATAATAAAATTTTTCCTTTTAGACCAAAAATTCAAAATTGCTCACAAATGCTCCTTGATGCTGTGATCCCTTTGGAGAAAATAATGTTTTATATCTTACGTTAGTGCTTAGTTATGACACTTGGCGTTTTGTGGGCGTGGCAGTAGTCCCATTACGACCATCTGCTAACTCTGCCTAACGATTTTGTCAAGGAACGTGCGTACCAACTTTAATTAGATATCTTAATTTATACTCGGGTTACAGCTTGCACGGATTGATGGACATACAGACAGTCACGCGGATTTCAACTTCTCCCGACATCCCGATCATTTATATCTATATTACCCTATACCTATGTCGATTAATATTAGGTGATACATGCATAAATATTTTGCGAAAGGTATAAAAGGTATGTGTGCGTAATACTACTACATATCGAAATTTAGTTTAGTAAAAATTTGCAGAGTTAATTTGATTTGTTTATATTCAAAATTACGTATTTCAAAAGTAGAAAGAGTGAAAATCTCCCGGCAGAAGGAAGCAGAATATGAAGAATGTTAAAACTGCAGATATTTTAAAAGGAAATTATGCAATTTGTACAAGGTTCGACCCAAAGTAAACAGGACTTTTTGAATCTAGCGGCTCCTGGTGGCGCCATCTTTTTGTCGACTGGTGCGTTAGAATCTGCTACCTTTATCGATTGTCCAGTGAAAATTTCATGACATTTCATTGATCGTTTAAAGTGTCAGAATTTTTGTGTTACAAAAAGCCAACATTAAATTTTTTTTAAAATTGATAAACGTTGACGAAGAGCCATACAAAAGGCTTGCGTACTGGCGGCCATACCGGCCAACGAGCTGAAACACTCGTTCGAGACCTTGTATGTACATATGTATACGTATGAGTTCGAATAAAACTTTAGAAAATTTGGTGCATATAGAGCTTGAAAACTTGCTGTCCACATGTGTGGTAAAACACAAAAAACGCAAATAATCCGTTGAAAAAGGAACATTATATTTATTTAGAACTTTTTTAACGGTAAACTTCTTTACATAAAATATTCAATCCATATTTTTCTGATCTGTTGTAAAGAGTTAAGTTAAGTAAGTTAATGGAAGATTTACTATTAACCATTGAATGTGAAGCTAAAAGTGTTTTTAATAAAAGTATTTTCATTTGTTCCTTTTATATTAGACGGGAAAATGTAAACACCTTTAGTAGTCGCGATTGAAAGAAAACTCGAAGCTTGCCATAAAACCAGATATACGTGTAAAAAAGGAAAAAAATGAGAAATTACGAACTTGCGAAGTTGCTAAAAGCTAAATGAAAAATTAAGCAATGACTTTTATATTGCATAATATAAATATTAATTTCTTCAACGTAAGAATGCACACGAAAAGTCATTAATGGTAGAATGTGCCAACTTAACAATTCACTTCCTAAAGAAAAAACGTGCAATCAGTTTGCACACGTCTGGGTATGCCATGCAAATTGATGTAAATACAAACACTCACACACTCGAATCGCACGCACTCGCCAACAGTCTTGCACATTTTTCTATGTACGACAGCTATAAGGCATGATAAGTCTTGTATAAATTATTCTTATAGTTTACCAAACTAGCTATAAACAATTAACCCATTAAGGACAGAACGCTTAAAATTTACGTAAAATATTGAAATTTGTAGGACATACTAATTTTGAGCTGCTAAATGAAAATCCGAAAAGAAAAAATTTAAATGTTCACAGGGGCCGTGCCAGGAGCCTGTGACGTATACGTCACTTTGGTCCTCTTACTTTTTTATTTTCTATTTTATATTTCACTTAAATAAAAAAGGAACATTCATATTTCGAGATAAAGTAAGGAAGAGTAAAAAAATATTAGTTAACATTTATGAAATGATAGCGTTTCAAGCATTTAGTACACAGGCCCACATTGCATTTTCCACACATCGTTACGCACACTGTATTGCAATTATGACCTTGGCAACGTCGACGTTTATTACCAGGAACTACCTCCACAAAGTGATCGATACCATCATATCTTTCGTTCGCACCTCGAAAACCTCCAGGTGGCTTTCTAACGCCAAGACTACCACAGTAGTGTCTGGAAATTGAATTGAATCCAAGCATTTTGAATTGAAACGTCTATAAGCCACGTAAATATAGACCACCACCATTTTTTCCCCTAGCGGCAATTCTGTAAGCATTTACGTTCTGATCCATTCGATTTGTACCTCACATTGAAGCATTGTACATGGCTACCTCATATGACCGGCGGACGTCGATTTTTCGGCGTTGTTCTCGTGAATATCGACAGACCTTGGACACAGGATTTTTTTCGTAAATCGTTGAAGCTACAGTAACAACAGAGTTGTCAGTCCATTTGGTTATGTATATTTCTGCACCTTCCAGTTTTATGCTCTCTATGTGTTCACGTTGTTTCCTTTTTAGAGCCTTTTTATCAGGCAAAGGGCAAGACCTAGGAATCATAATTTCTCGCATTGTTCCAGTGCCATCGTAACCCCGCTCTTTCAAACCAAGCAAGACACAAAATGAAGTAAATAAATGATAAAAATATATGCAATAGGGTAATTGCCTTTTTTCGTCATTTAGATAATCAAGAATGGAAAACAATGGCACAGGGTTCTTACCGTACATTTTTGGATATTGTTCTGGCATACGTGGATTAATGCCTTGGTACATCTCAAAATTTACAAGGTATCCTTGGGGCGTATTGAGGCACACCACATCTTGTATCCAAAACGCAACGGTTTCCCCTAACAAACTGCTTACAACCGTGTCGACCGTAATACTCTACCATAGACTCATCGTAAGATAGATCTTGTTCACGATTAAAATTTGTGAGGCATTGTTTCACTGCATCAGTAATTGGACGGATTTTCCAAATTTTGTCCCCCAGATCTTCCAAGCTGTTAGACCATAGCATATCTGAATCTTCGCACCAGTAGTCTCTTTTTTTTTAGTCGAGATGTATAACCAGTGGCAATCATAGTACCTATAAACACCTTCATCTCATTTATGGTAATGTTGGGACTTTGACCTTCTACTTGAACCGAGTAAGCATTGGATTCATCACATAACATCTGTAGAACCTCATCATCAATAAACTTTTGAAATTGCTGATGTGGAAAAAGCCCGTGAAATTTGGCTAAGGGAAAAAAGGTTTTGATTTACCAGCGATGCTTTCAACCCAAGTTAACTGTGGTGTCCGCACTTTTTGTATTTTCGTTCGAGGACCGTTTCGTTTCGAAGTATTGGGGTCTTTTTCTGTTTCAACTAAGTACTGAAATTTTATCAGAAGTTTTGTTAGACGTACGCATAGTTGATTCTTCCTCAAGAATTTCTGGTGGCCGTTGAATTGAGGAAGATGGAGATTCTATCAATAAATTTGTTCCAATGTTTGGAAACGAATTTTGAAGAACATCTTCAATTAAATTGGCAATATCGTCATCCGTGTTGTTCAGTGCATCGTCTACAGGTATGTCATCGTCGTTGGTAGTACACACTAATTCACATGGCGATTGCAACTGCTCTTGCTTAAATTTTCGATGGTGCCGCCGCAGTCTTCTTCCCCTGAATCTTCATCGGGCGGCTCTAGGTACACTTTATCAATATCTTCATCGTCACACTAAACTCTCTTGGTAATCTAGCATTTCATCCGTATTTTCGAAATATCAAATAATATAAACAAATCAATATATGTACTACCAGGGTATTTGGATCAACGTAACGTGTACGTCACAGCAATAAAAAATTTAATCAGACACTAGTAAAACACGATAACTTGTAAGTTTTTATTTCGCACTATTTGTCTACACATATTTTTTAGTAATACTACATACATTATTTTTTTTTTTAGTTGCACGCAAGTAAAAAATATATATATACTTACTTTTTTGGCCTTTGCCCTTATCGACATTTTTCTCGCTTTCGATATACACACAAAACCAAACTAACGCCAAAGCATCTATTCACAAACAAAACTTAACTGCAACTGACGCAAACTTGATCGTACCGCTTAAGAAGAGATTATGTTGCATTTTAAATTAAATTTGCATTAGCCATTTTTTTTACGGCAAATAAAGAAGGGCTATGCTGTCGTGACGTCTACGTCACATTGGTCCTGAATGGGTTAATATATGTTCTATTATATAGTTGCTACATTTCATTAGAAATGAATTTCGGTTCTAAACCAAAAGCAGAAGTCTCACTTTGAGAAGGAGAAAATAGGTTTGATATTCACTAACCGATAAGGGAATAAGAATTTGTACACGAATCGTCATGCTTAAATAGATATTTTAAAGAAAATAAACTAAAAAACCAATACATAGTATGTAAATAGCTTTAACTTATATGCTTCTAATGAAACTCACATAAACATACAAATCGTCCTTTAGAATTGTTTCGTAAACTATTTAGACAAAGGCAATGCGCCTGCGCATATGCTAAGTAATATAGAGAAATTCTGAGTTTGACATAGGGATTTGTATGCCAAAACGAAAAAGAAAAATTTAATTAAGTCCCAATTTCTTACATAAGTTGTAGTCTGAGTAGAATACGTTCTATAGGTGATGGTATTATACAAAAAACAAACTTAGTATATATGGAAATTCATTGCAGATATTATTTTATAGGACCATCAAACTAAATTTTATATTTTAACAAAACAATATAGGTTCATTAAGCGACAAAATAAATAAACTCGCTGGCGATATAAAAAAACGCTTGATTTCAAGATTACTTTAAAGAAGAAAACTACGTCCTTATTGCACCAACCTTTCCAAAAGTAAACTCTAGAAGTAGGCTTCAAGTAAACTTTTTGTGGCATATATTGAAAATATAACTTATAATCGTAGCTAAATATTTTTTCTCTGATAATAATTGGCAACAGTAAATTGATCGCTAAGTAACATACTCTCTTGAAGTTAGAATTGACACCTAGTCTATTAAGAACCCATATTATTAAAACATTTTAATATAGCTTAGAATTTTTTTGATTTTCGAAACACTTTTGATTTCGTTTCCGATATCCGTTTGTAATTTTCATTGCTTTTCTATTATATGTATACGAATCAACCAATGCCAAACATCAGTGCGCGTATGACCTATGAATTCATATGCGAAAACAAAATTTCCATTTCAAACGGAAAAAATGATAAAGTGAAGTGAAAATGCCAATATGGTTACAAATTTGCTAAACGTGGATTGCAAGTGGAAATTGTGAGTCCTTTAGCACTAGAAAGGCGGGAACTTATTTATACCTCTATTGCCTGAAAGCAGTCCAAATTACTACCTTTCGGCAATGTAGATATAACATATATGTATATACATTGTATATAATATATATTGGAAGTGAAGGAGGAGGCAAAAACAATGATTAATTAATCCATTTATATGTTGTAGAAAAAGTCACAAAATTATTAGAAGCTATGTCATTATTTAAATCACTATTTTTTTAATTGAAATTCGAAAGCAGTCAAAATGAATTGCTTAGGCAATCTAGTGTTAGTGAGTTGATTCCCCGTCATCTAACAGTGCACAGTCATCAAGCCTTTTACCCGTCTTTCAAGAACTTAAAAAAGGAATATTTTTATGGTAAATAATGGTAAAAAACTCGCAATCTATAAAACGCGCTTATAAAAACCACTTGAATATGAAAGTATACAAACACATTTAGATAAATAAATCATCATATAACAATTGAAATTATGGTTCTTTAGGAAAAAGGGCACAATGGGTACGAAAGTCTTTCCATAAATACCCCATAACTCACCAACCCACAACTTTTAACTTAAGAACTTAAATTTTATTTTAATAATTTATATATAATATTTCTGTTTTATTCCTCTTATTTTATTTGTCTATATGTACAATAGTTTGCTAAATTATTTCTTGTCTAACTTGCCAATTGTCCTAAATTGCAGAGCTTAAGTGACAGCGGCGGGGGCCGATGGATTGCCGGTCGAGTTACTCAAACACGGCGGCGAAGAACTGATAAGGAGCATGCAGCAGCTTCTTTGTAAAATATGGCCTGACGAAAGAATTTAAGTGAGCTCTGCCCAATGCACAAAAAGGGAGACCCCACAATCTGCGCCAACTAAAGTGGGATAAGCCTCCTCAACATCGCGTATAAGGTTCTATCGATCGTATTGTGTGAAAGATTAAAGCCCACCGTCAACAAACTGATTGGACCTTATTAGTGTGGCTTTAGACCTGGTAAGTCAACAACCGACTAGATATTCACCATGCGCCAAATCTTGGAAAAGACCCGTGAAAGAAGAATCGACACACACCATCTTTTCGTTGACGAGGTTTCAGACAAGGCGACTCTCTATCGTGCGACCTTTTCAATCTGCTGCTGGAGAAAATAATTGGAGCTGCAGAACTTAATCGAGCATGTATGTACAATCTTTTATAAGAGTGTACAACTGCTGGCTTATGTTACGAATGAAATTACGTGATTTAAAAAAGATATCAATTACATTTTTCATTAGATTTTTCGATATTTGTTAAACAACGTTTTTATTTTACCATTATTTTACCATCTCAACATTACATATTTTATGTCATTATAATAGCAGCTTTCCACAATATTTTGTCAAGGAACCTTTATTCGTCTTCAACAAACCCAAAAAAAAAATGAATAGAGAAGGTTAAAATCCCTACTTATTTAAATAAATTTAAATACAATCACGCAGCACAAAAAGCACTGATTATATCTGAAACTGGATATGCACTATTTAGAATGCGTTTTGCATTACTGTGATGCGATATAACTTGTAATAAAACCAGAAAATATCACATTCGAAATGTTGTATTCAAAGGTGCAAATATAATTTCAAGCTGGACTAAATAGTAGTCACATATTTATAACCAAAAACACGCCTGCTTATGTGCACGCACATATATTGGATGGCTATTCATCAGAATGCCTATGCATTAATCCACACTTAAACTTTTTTTGAAATGTTCAACGTTTCAATAGCTTCATTCGCTTTTCTAACTGAAAATTGTAATATTTTTTTTAATTGCAAGCCAGAGCATCCAGCACATTATGTTTATTTACTTTCGCACTTATTTCGGCACACTTACACATTAACGATGATTCAATTACTTACGATAAGCGGTGTACGCAATGGCTTATCAAGCATGGTGGAATGCCAAAAAGTGTGCAACACAATCCAATTCAACAGATTTGTATTGTAATTGCAATATTGAATGAAAATCTGATTGGTACCGCCACCGATATTTTTTTCGCCACTTCAAAATCGTCGGCACTGCCAACGTCACCGTTACACTTCACGCACCAAGTGACACACAGCGAACGCTACGGGCTCAAATTTTGGCTGAATATGTGCCCAACCACCATACAAACGTATGTATCTGTATGTCCACAAATTATAACGATAATTTTAGTAAGGGCGTCTGTTGGTATGGAGCGCATATTTCCTACTTGGGAGTTTTGTTAACATAGTAAATATCAGAGTTATTTGGGCTTTTATGGCTATACCAATGTGTGTATGACGCATAAGTATTTATACAGACCCGGGCCTTCCTGAACAAACGGGTCCCGAGATATAGTATTTCACTAAAAAGTGGGTGGTGCCATGCCCATTCCCCAATTTTCACACTGGCTCTCATAAAGCTCTCTAGTACCATCTTGGAGGTAAAAAAGAAAGTCGCTGGCTTATTTATTTATTGATTTATCCCGCGTTTAGTAGTTTTTAATCCGTTTTTACACTATCGGTAGAAATTCTCACAATTTGTACTCAGCAAATTTAGTTCATGTAGTTTAAGCGGTTTAGGAGATATGCATATTAAAATTGTTGGAGGGCTGACCCACGCCCACTCTTTCAAAAACATTTTTTCACAGCTAGTGGAATCCTCTGTACCCTTGCTAGTGGAATCCTCTGTAGCAAATTAGAGCTTTATATCTTAACGTAGTGCTTAGTTATTGCATATATACATATATGTTTTCGGTTAATGGCGCTTTGGTTTCGGTTAATGGCGCTTTGTGGGTGCGGCAGTGATCCGATTACGCTCATTTACAAAATCGAAATTTTCTGTGTACTAAATTCGCACCAATTTTCATCGAGATATCTCAATTTTTACTCAAGTTACTGCGTGCACGGACGGACGGATGGACGAACAGACGGACTGACAGTCAACCGAATTTCAACTTTATGTATATAAGCCAATGTCTATCACGTTCAGGTTTAGGTGGGCAAAACCATTATACTATGTAGCAATTAGTTGCGGGAGTATAAAAATATGCATCTGTCCATAAAATAAATGTAGAAAATAAATTAGCTGAAATAATCGCTTATAACCATAATAGGTTTTATTTTATACTAGCTGACCCCGCAACCGTTGTCCTGCGTGAAATTATATAGTTTGAAATGAAAAGAAAGTTAAATTTATCATTTCATTTTTTTTTCAATGTAACGCAGCTTTATAAACACAATTTTTCTTTTTCTGTTCCGGTGTACAAAAAAGATGGTTTTCCAACTCGTGAGCACGCTACGGCCGTGTGAAAAACATAGCATTTCTAAATTTATACCTCACACTATGCGACTATCTTTAGGTCCTGTTGACTGTCATCTCAAATTCAATTTTCACTTGAAACGGAATACGTTTGAACTGAAATGGCAAATCGTTAGAACTCAAAGGAATTCGTAGGATCAAGCATTCTGTTCCCTTGTATTCGATAAGTGCGTCACAATCAGTCGGTTCCATTACACAGTTTCGGCGCATGAAGATTGGGAAACATAATAACGACGGATCCTACTTTGAGACGCAAATGATGCGGTGGCATACCAAGCCTGTCCAAAGAATTTAGGAATTCCACTGTATAATTCACGGCGTCGTCTTCATAGTCAAGACAATCGATAGATTTGTATGAGCGCAAGTCTCGCGGAATTTGACTTTGAATCTTCCAGTTGAAATCAACAACATCGCTATTTTTGGCAGCTAACATTGCGCGTGCACTTAAGGAATCGTAGTTACGATAATTTGGCCAATGTCCGAACATTTGTGATGAGTTCATCTTTCGTGAATTGATAAAGGGAAGATGGAATTGATATCGAACCACCGGAAGTATCAACCAAAATTGTACCATTTCCAATTTTTAGCGAAGACGATGTAAAATGTCTTTGACAATGTCGATGTTTATATCGAAAAGTATGCGAACTTCATTTTCATTCCAGTGATTAACGTGTTCCAGCATTTGTAATTGCTGACTTACTTCTCCACAAGTTGCACACATCGAACCATTCACAGGAAGCAATGACTCAAATAAAGTTAACCCGCGTACATTAATCAATAGCAACCGAAGGTAGAAACAATCGTCGTTTTTCGGGTGGATTGTGTAAATTCGTCCTAATGCATTAGTTGATAAGACACCTGGATGTCAATCTACTGGTTGGCCTTGCTTTCTGCGTAACTATTCGACGACGCATTCCATGTACAATATCAAGGTATTTTCGAATATAGCAATGTTCTCACAAACACATCACTGACGAAAGTTAAGAAAAAACTCGTCAATATTATTTTTGTTGCTGGCGATGTTTCCAGTGGCTATACTGTATTCTCTGGGATGAAATACACTCTTTGGCCATTCTCCAAATTAACTGCGAGACGCACAACAGTCGGAAAACGTTCATGAATTGCAAAACTAAATATCCTACAAAGCGCTTTATTGCAGTTCACGTATCGACCGTATCATTCAAGACCAATAATCGCCATGTTGCTTCCTTTGGTGACGTACTTACAAACGTATTTTATCGATTACACCAAACTGCAATACTCAACATTGATATGAGTTTTGAATGTGAATTGGACAATAATGGTGAATGTGTTGTCAATTTCGATATTCACTCTTCTAAATTGAATGCTAAATGTTCTGCCATTGTCGTCTGGTGAGCAACGCCGATAGAGTGGATATCCATCATTTCAAGTTTGTGTTTCCGAAAGAAAAGTATGTGGATACTGTTTCGTGCATTTATTGACAGACATACAAACCTAAGTAGGGTTGTGGTGTCCGCAAGGTCCATGAACCTTATTGGTTTTCATCACTTCGCATAATACTGGATCTTTTTTTGCATCAGGAATTGCCGCATGATTGAATGATTTCATCAATTTGATCTGGTGTAACCACCTTCCGCCATCCAAAGAAGAATGTGTGCGTACGGCAAACCTCTCTTTTGCCACTCAACAGAGTACATCTAGCATCTAACAGCACCATATATGCGTTACTTCAAGATAATGTCCATCGAAGCTGTTGAAAAGTCTTGCTGTGACATCGTGATGATCGCTTTCTGATTGATCGCGACCCATAATACCGCACGTATGTCATCGCATCCTGGGAGTACTCGTTCATGTGCCTTGGGTTACTAATGTACATATGTTGATGCCAAAAAGAACGCCGACCGATATAAGCGCGACCTCTTCATGACATCGTGACAAATTTCAATTTGTAATTGATCACTTTGTGTGAAAAACACATAACATTTACACTGAATAATTTTCAAAAATTTTTGAAGCAAACGCCAAATTTGAAAAATTTAAATAATTGAAAAACAAAACAATAAAATTGAATAAAAACATTTGTATGGAAAAAATTAACCTTTTTGAATTGTTAAATTTTCCGACTTTTCCTTATGAAAGACATACAGGTTTTTTATTTCAAAACCTTTCCCGATCCACAACGAACAACTTCTTAAAATTTCATCAATATTGGTTCAGCCGTTCTCTTAGCGTTACTAACGAACAAACATTCATTCGTATGTATTGGAAAAAGAAATGGGCTGTTTTCAGGAGTTTTCCGGCAATTATTCGAATTTTTTTCTCCGCAGAAACCATCCCTAAACCTCAACGAACATTATAAAAAAAGAATCATCAAATTTCAGTCGTATGAAAGTTATGAGCGTACATACATTTTGGCGATTCATTTTTATTAATATAGTGTAATAGAATGTATGTAGAATATAAGTAGTTTCGTTTGATGTTAAATTCCGAGTGTTTGTATTGTTCCTCGATTCCAGAATTGCAAAATGGCAACTTTTCAAGAAAACAACAATGAGGGAGATTGAAGATATTTTAGAGAATTGGATCGATGACGAAAATCCGGTTCACTGTATCAACGTACTCCCACCCAATGTACATGAACTATCCGATTCTAAGAACCGAGGAGATAACCCTTTGACGCTGGCAAGATAATAAGGAGATCACCGTTGCTACAAACCATGATCAGATGTCGGCCACATCTATCCTGTTCGGCGTTGGCAACTAAAGCTTCTAAGAAGAGCCTGGGAGAAAATGGGAAATTTGTCAACGTGGATCAACCTGCTGTGCTTCACAAATTATAACAAAGGAATGAGAATGTGTGGCGTTGATCTCCACGACAATTGCCATTCATATATGATTCGAGTAAGATCTCCGTGGAATTAGAAATTGGGTACTGGCTCACTTTGGATAAACACCCTAAATTCTTCACTGTGAATGCATGGAAATTGCATTGATGGGTCGCGAAATATAAGAATGAGAAGCCAATGAGCCAAAAACAATTCAAGTCGTCAGTCACTGAGTCTCTTTTGTAGACCTATGAAAAAGAAGCATTGGAGGTGGATGAAGATCTGCAGTTCCAAAGACCACGCAACTTACCAAATGTGGTTGGTGAACACTTCATCGTCCGTCAACCTCAATTGAAATGTCGTCGATGTCAATTGAAAGGCTGTGGAAAACCAACAGTTTGGATGTGTGAAAAATGTGCCAAGCATATGCACTCGAAGTGTTTCACAGATTTCTATGAAATACTATCTAAATAATCAAAAATAGCCAATATTCAATAAACATTTGTTTTTACCGAAATAATCTTGTCTATTCATTTATATTACGATATGTTGTATGTGATGACCGCCACTGTTCGATTAATCGGAAACATCTATTTTGAGTAATACCTGTGGCCATCCATGTTTTGTCAGGTGTTGATTTTTTTATTGTAAAATAATATTTGGTTCTTTGCCTATAAGAACCTCATGTTTATTTTTTTAGTTTTATTTATTTACATATTTTTAATATAATTTACAAAAAAGGTCTACCGGCAAGGCATTTTTCAACCCCTCCCCCAATCAAATTAAGGGGGAGTTTGCGGTTGGTAAATATAGTTTTTAAATAGCCAAAATATCAAAGTAATATATGATACTCACTATCGTCCTGATATCATTTACCTTCACAGCTAAAACAATTATTCAAAATAAACAACTTTGCTGTTCGATTAATCGAACACCAGTTGGAAATGGGTTAAAGTCGCCAAGCACTATTTTGATGTTAGCCTTGTTTTCGTGAGGACATCAACCAGCTGGGCAGCGGCACCTTCCAATTAAGGACGGACATTGCATGTCAGTCCTTATTTCGTTTGTCATGGTCGTTATCAAAAGGAGGGTTTCTCATCCAAGTCTGATTACTAGTTTTTATTAGGTGTGTTTTTGTTACGTGGCGGGTCCCAAACCCAGCGCACAACCCTGCGGAGGGGATGTTTTGCACACAAGAGCTGGCGATAGAACATACGTCCAAAACCTTAGAAAAAAGCTACATATATTTTACCATTGAGAGAACGCAACTATGACCAAGGAAAAACATTTGAAAATAAACAAATCACCTGGAACGGATGGCATACCAGCAGAGGTACTAAAGGTAATAGCCAAAAACCGTCCAGTATTGCGACTAGAAAACCTTTTTTTACAGCAGGACATATTCCCAAAAATTTGGAAAAATAAAAGCTCTTTTGTATTAGTAAAAGAAATGGATATCCAGACAACCAGTAAGCTTTTCGAAATGTTGCTGAAACCAAGAGCAGAAGAAGCAATCTCTAGGACAGGCGGCTTATCACCCAGACAATATGGTTTCAGACGCGATAAATCGGCGCTGTGCACAATTGAGAATGTCGTGAGGAGTATAGGATGCAAGAAACGGGCATGATGTACGGAATAATTTCAACAGCGCTCTTTAAAAAAAAAACAGATTGAGGCGTTAGAAGAAAACTTTAAAATACCTACACATCTCAGCTTAATAGTAAGGACCACTTGAAATACAGAAGCTTGCTGTATAAAACCTTCGAGGCACAACGACGTTTAAAGCGAACGTCAGGAGCTGCGGAAGGTGCTATTACCGATATATATGTACCTCTAGAACGTTAGTTATGAAGGCATATTAAGCCTTTAAATTTTAATTTAAATTTAAACCAAGTGATAATCAAAGCATAAATGTAAAGCACAATTGGACACATGAGGACATAAAACGCTCTTAACTGTCTGGGTGGAAAACGTAAATTCCAGATTTACGTACTGGGCAGAAATCCAACACGCTGCGGAAAAGGCGTCTAAACTACATAAATTTCCAACTTAGCAGGCTGACGGCATAAACGTAAAATTATAGAGTCGACCACACCGAAGGACTTGCTCTACAGAGCAGAGATATGAACTGCTTCTTTGAGAAAAATAACAGACGTAGGGCTCTAGCAAATGTATATCGAACAGCTAAGTTGTAGCGATAATAAGCGGAAGCACGCCCATCGACTTATTACCATTTGAAAGAAAAAAAAATGTGGACGTTAAAGGAACAATTACCACAACAAAGGATATAAAGAACGATAACTTGGAACAATGGCAAACTCGAGCAGGAACATCATGGTAGATTAACGGCTAGGCTAATCAAAAATATAAAGTCCTTCTCCGGTGGACAAAAAACAAAGTAAGATGGATTATTATACTACACAAATTCAATATATAATAGTAAAAGTTGAAAATCCAACTTGTTTGTGCAACACTTACACCTTCTGTATGTGGTATGCATTACAAAAGTATGCACAACTTATAACTTGCCACAAATTCAAAACAAACAGAGGCTCCTCGTCTCATGCCTCACACATTTGCTGCTTTGCAATACTTCAGCTTTCCTATTTTCGTTTTTGTTGCTTATTGCGTAAATATTTCTTTGCCCATTTTAGTTTGAAAGTATGCAAGTCGCGTTTGCAGTTCCCTGCCTTAACTGCAACGCGTACGTATTCTGTACGCATTTTCCTTCTATTTAGAAATTGTCACAAGGTAACGACACCTTCACCATACACCAACTCCGACACTGGCAGCACAAACACTCCAGCTTGTCAGCGACAATGCAAATCTGTTGTTAAGCACAGCAACGCATTTTGGGACAAAAAGACGGATATCAATTTTTGGCAGCTTCCCCATGTGATTGCACTGCAATTGTATATATGTATATGTCGAAAGTCAATTGAATTGTTGCTGTTTAGTAGCTAAGTGCATGGCGGGTGTTGAAATTAATTCAATTGCAAAGAGCAATCGAGTCTCCGTTTAGCCATTAAATACTGACTCAATTTGCACTGCATTGTTTAAAAAAAAAAAACTAGAAAAAACGTCAACTTCGGTTGCACTGAAACTATTATAAAATAGTCTCCAGACAAGAGCTTGACTTTGTTCATTAAGTTTGTATGGCCACTATAAGCTATAGTGGTCCGATCTAAGCAAATCCTTTGACATATGTACTGTTGCACCAATTTATTAAAAGATCAAATAAAAAAGTTTTTATTCGTAGATTATGCAAATATATGTACATATAAGTATATATGAATGTGATGAACATGCAAGTCAATGCGCGCACATGCGTATACATACACTCATATGAAGCATGTGCAGATACACAAGATAGGATAGAAGATGTATGCCTTTTAACATCGTATACTATACAAATAAATATTTTTCTTACTAATAGAAATTAAAATAAAGAAAAATATTTATTTTTATAGTATACGATGTTAAAAGCAAAAAATTAAAAATTTATTCTGTCGGGATTCGAACCTGGGACCTGTGTTAGCATCTTGACCTTCCAAGCGCTTACCACCAACACCACCATTGACAATTAGGTTGCGCTGACTTAAGTATGATGTGGTTATGAATGCAAGAAACATACGATGGTTCTAATAATTTTGTTTAAGTATAGAAATATACATACTTTGTAGAACATTTGCTTTCGCAATAAATTTATCACTGCAATACATATACATAATATGTATTAATTTTTTGCTTACTAATAGAAATTAAATTTATCACAGCAATATTATGCAGATGTTTATGTATATTGCTGTGATAAATTTATTTTCTATTAGTAAGAAAAAAATATTTAGTAGTATAGATTTCCAAAAGCACAGAAATGATTCTATGAATTTATTCATTAAAATCGCCACTCAGAAGTCATTTTATCCCTTGTAAGCGAAGCGATTTTCTTAAATCTCACGCTCCCAGATAAAACCATATACCTCGTCCTCGTGCGGTCAGTTTCAAAAACCCAGAAATGATTCTGTGTGATTCTGAAAGGCCAACGCAGAGTATTTCAACCAAAAACATACGTAAAATAGTTGAGAATTCGCAGAAATGAAAGACAAACGAAAGAAAAAGAAGTATAACTTCAATAATGCACAAGCATACAAACATACATATGCGCACACATGTGAATATGTCACCAACCAAAAATTGAAACATTGTTCTACAAAAACAACAACAGCATAAGCATGGAACATTGTGTTGTGTTGTTGTGTCGGCCGAGCTGTGCCGAAAGAAACGAACAAACGATCACCGATTGTCACCGCTTCGCTTGCTGCTCGTACATCTTCGCAGACAAGGTTGCGTTACATTCATATGGATGGAGCGAGGTTGCGCAACTTTGCGTTACTTTTATATGGAAGGTTGCGCAACCAGAATCTATCGCAACTCTTTTCCGGCGTCGTATAAGAAGTATAACTTCAAAAAGTTTTTCCAGACAAGGACTTGATTTGGGATGATCAGCTTTTATAGCATCCATATGATTTAGTGATCTGATATGGACAATTTTGACAAACGAAAAGCTTCTTGGGAAGAAATGGTTTTATTCAAAATTTTTGGATCGATATCTCAACAAAGTGAAGGAATAATTCGCGTATATACAGAGAGACGAAGATAAATCGACTCAGCTCGCTCAGCTGATCGTTAAGCTTTTTATAGGGTCTCCAATGTTCTCATCTCCGTGTTGGAAACTGCGTGACAAACTTAATATACCCTGATCAGGACAATCAGGGGGGTGAGAAATTCCAAGTCAGGGTGATGGTACTAGGTCAGTATAGTAAAACCTTCAAAGGGTTTGGCGTTCGTATGTGTCAGTTTTTTAACCTTTTAAATTTTTTTCTCATCTTGATGTTTTTTCGCGAACCACTTGTCCGATTTTGATGAAACAAATTTAGACAAATTAAGAATTACAATTTATATTTGTTTTTATTCAAAAAAGTGTCATTTATCGCCTTTTTTTCTGGCCTTAATTTACTAAAATAATAAAGTAAACATTTTTATAATTTTTTATTTTTATTTATTTTAATAAATATTGCCTAAAAAAGAATTATAAAAAAGGCGTTAAATGACACTTTTTTGAATAAAAACAAATAGAAATTGTAATTCTTAATTTTTCTAAATTTGTTTCATCAAAATCGGACAAGTGGTAATGTGAGCCGAAAGCAAAAGAAAACACTTCAAAGCAGTCAAAAATTAAAGTTATATTGAAAGTTTTCTTTAATTAGCGAGGTGTGGTGCACTCCGAACTCGTTCCGACCAGCCAAACTTTTAACTGCTTGAGTGTTATGTGCTATTTGGGCGAAGGTATTCGTAAAAAGAGGCCAAAATTATGGGCCGACAATTCTTGGTTTTAAAACTACGATAACGCACCGTCAAATACTTCATTGATTGCTCGTTAGTTTTTCCCCAAAATTTCAACCAATGTCATGCCGCAACCACCATCTTTGCCTGATTTGGCTCCGTGTGTGACAAACCCAAAGGACAGTTCCGGCAAAACCGTTATGAGTCAATTGAAGACATTAAACGTGAATCGCTACGCATATTAAAGGTTCTCTCGGAGATTGACTTCAACAACTGTTTCGGGGATTGGAAAAAACGTTGGTACAAATGTATTTGAGTCAAGGAATAAAACATAAATTTTAAAGAATAAATTAAGAATTTTAAAATTATGAGCAAAGCCTTATCATTTTTTGCCCATAGTAGTACAAATTACAAAGATCTCAGCTGCTAAGGCTTAGTTTTTTCCGAAAAAATCGGCTAATCTCTGGGATATTTTGATGTAAATAAACAACTTATTCTGACAGCAACATGTGTGGTACAAAGGTTAGATAAAATAAGACTTGCATCGGCCCGAATGCATCTAATATAATGTTTTTTGAACTATGTAATATATACAGTATTGTATATCAGATACCGAGACCAAATACAGTTAACATTTTTCTTAGATATACTACTAATTGATGAAATCGGCCAATGAGCTGCCAAAGTTTTTGTCATATACCTTTTCGTTATACTTATGATTTTTAAGAAAGGCGGAAATACATAATTACTTTTCCATTTCACGGAAACTCCATTTCAATTTACAGCCACCATTTTATTTTTAACTTATTCAAGTTATTATTGCACATGCCTAGCAATCACCAACGATTTTAGTACTTTCCAACGATTATTGCCCTACAAGCCGCAAAAAAACGTATAGAGCAAAAACAACAACAACACCAGCATTGACGCCTAACAAATGCGCCAGACATACACACATATTTGTTTGAGAGAGTATGTGAGTGTTTCGAACTAACACTATTGAAGCCACTTTCCGTGCCGCACGAGCGCCCGTTTTCTAATCGTGTTGCAAATGTGAAATATCACAACGGAAAGAACAGTTGTTGACTGTTGGCAAGCATTGGGGACCCAAGGGACGCAACCGCTGCCTGCAAGCCTGTGTGGAGCGAGATAAACACCAGCAAATACACACATATAAACGGATAATTGTAAATACGAAAAAAATCCGCCAATTGTCAGATGGCACATGCGAAATAGTATACAGTCCGACGCTCACCTCTCTCCAACATACATCATTGCTCCCTAACAGCATCAGCAAGCACGCCAAAAAGTGATTCCATTCGATTTGTTGCAAGTTTACTTTACTGTTTATTCGTTAGGGTGTGTGTGTGTCTTAAAGTGTGTATGTATGTATCAGCATGTTCGACGGCATTCCTATTTATATTTGCGCTGTCCTTTAGCTGCAGCTATTTCTAACGCTGCGTTTGCCGCATTTTTTTTTGGCATGCTTTGCTCGTTCGCGTTGTTCTTGTAATGTGTACATTGAAAATTGTGAAATCGAATTCGAAATGCATTCGCCAAAACGAAATGAAATTCTTCGCAAAGAAAATTGCCGAGGCGTCGAATGATAAGTGAATTTAGGAAATATTAAATGTTGCAACAACAACAACTAAAACAATAACAAAGACATTGACAACAATAACGATTTCCACAATAACACAATCATTACAAAAACAACAAGCCATTACAAAAGCAACAAAGATCTACAAGGAGTCTTCCAAGGTAAACAGGA
>NC_064303.1:39875201-39944944 GCF_023373825.1 Bactrocera dorsalis
CATGAAGCAAATTAATACTCACAATAAACAATTTGTATACTTAATTTAATTAATAAATACATATGTATAAGCCTTACTTACAACTAATTTTATGTTGCTGCTTCTACTGCTGCTGTTGTTACTGTTGCTATTGCTGCTGTTGCTGCTGTTACTACTGTTGCGGCTATTGTTGACTTTGCTGCTGCTGTTGCTTTTTAAGTCGAATTTTGGCGGTTGGTTGTGCAATGGTCGTCGTTGGCGGCCATGTGCGAGGTTTAAATGAAATCAGTTTGTTGGTGAAATTTCTGATTTACAGAATTTTTTTTATTTATTTGTTTTTATGTGGATAGTTTATAGATCCACGCACTTTCTTCTATTTGTTTGAAATTTTCAAAAATTTTCACTTTCAGTTTTTGGTTTTTCAATATACATTTTAAAATCACTTTATTTGTGAAACTGTTGTAGTTTTTTGTTTCTCAATTTTATTTATTTTTTCAATTGTTGTAACGCGTACGTTAGCTTGTTTTTCGCTCGTAATCCTTATAGACGTGGCGCGTTCGATAGGCAGTTGGCAAACACTCGAATTTTTTTTTTTTCAATTGTGGCGCTGAGATTTTTCTTATGTCTCTTGGTAATTTTTATTTTGCCGTTAATTGCTTAGTGCGTTTCGGGTAACACACTAGTATTTTTGTATTTCTTTTCTCGCGAGTTCGCGATACTTGTTTGCGTTTTGTTTTTGGTCCGACAGGAGTTTTACGATTCTCCTGGCAGGATCGTCAATTAATAAATTGTTTTGTTTTTGAGTAACCACGGGCAACTGCCTGTGGTCGACTGCCGTTTTCTTTATTATCTTTTTCTTAAATACAATATTTTGCTTAAGCCTAGATACAAATATTAATCTTACATTCTAGGAAGTATATCTACAATCCACTTGAGATAGGGCATATGTAGGACATATGTTACAAGTGGAAAGATTCATCTTACAATCTATGAGTTATATTTTTGGACCACCTAAGGCGGACAGTATTATGAAAGTACCATATGGGTTACATATTTATAACAGAAATACAATATGGTCTAACATGAAACTGGTGGTATTAACTTGCACGGACGGACGGATGGACGAACAGACGGACTGACAGTCAACCGAATTTCAACTTTATGTATATAAGCCAATGTCTATCACGTTTAGGTTTAGGTGGGCAAAACCATTATACTATGTAGCAATTAGTTGCGGGAGTATTAAAAAATATGCATCTGTCCATAAAATAAATGTAGAAAATAAATTAGCTGAAATAATCGCTTATAACCATAATAGGTTTTATTTTATATATATAAAACCTATAATTTTCAGCCCTTTACTTATGCATATAGACATTTATTATATTCAGTGCGAGATTCTATCGCAAATTCGTTGGATTTTTTAGCATTTATTATAAGTAGACAGTTTAATTTCTCTTTCCTCATATATTATCATCAGTAGGCTATAAGTTTGGCTAATTGATTTATTTGCATAAATTTGCATAACAAAATCCAGCAAATTCGAACATAATGTAAACATGTATCTTTTGAGAACTTTTTAGCCAACTTATCGAACATAAATGAGATAGAATAGTAAAATGTTTCCAAATCTCGTTTTTTGCTTCACGGATTTCTAATCAATTCCAACACTCAGCAGAAGTGTTTTCTTCCTGTAATAAGGATAATAAATAATTGTCACCGAAAACGGCCGGAATTGTGGAAATACAATTCGTGGATTTTAAGCAATGATAATGCACTATCGCATTAAACTACGATTGTGACCGAAGTCAAAGCCAATAACGCAATAAATACCATTTGTATAATGCCGTATTCATCAGATTTTTCAGAGGTCTGCAAAAATTTTAAACTACAAAAAATGCCTACAAACTAGTTTTCTACAATTCCATCAGCACCATTCAACCAAATATATTCCGTGGTAGTGAGGGAAAGTAAATTTGGCAGATAGTCAACCAAGTCAAAATCCTTTCGTTCAACCTAAATAGCAGAAAAGAAAAGGGTGAATAAAATAATATTTAAACTCTGTTTACGTAGCTTTCCTTAAAAGTTGAACATCGAATTTTTCATTATTCATACGAAATGCCAAAACATATTTGTTTGTAAATTGGTTACAGCAATTTTTGTTGTTCGCCGTAAGTTGTTATTATACTCTTGCAACATATTGTTACAGAGTATAATAGTTTTGTTCACCTAAAGGTTGTATGTATCGCCTGAAACTAAGCGAGATTGATGTAGGGTTATATGCAAGTATATATATACATACATGATCAGGATGACGAGATGAGTTGAAATGCGGTACCTTAAAGTATTTAACTGACTTTGATTCGTGCAAGTTGTAAGACTATGAAATGTTTGGTTGCACCCGAACTTATTTAGCCCTTCCATACTTGTTTTCAGTATAAAATTCCGAAGTCACACTCACATTTCTACTCTGTAGTGGCGATAGTACGAAGCATTTTATTAAATTTGATAGCATGCGCTGATGTTGCTGTTATTATTTATCATTGTTTTGCTCGATATATTTTCTGGCTGAACTCATTCAGAAGAGCTGAAAGATTAAAGCCCACCGTCAAGAAGCTGATTGGACCTTATCAGTGTGGCTTCAGACCTGGTAAATCAACAACCGACCAGATATTCACCATGCGCCAAATCTTGGAAAAGACCCCTGAAAGGAGAATCGACACTCACCACCTATTCGTCGATTTCAAACCTGCTTTCGACAGCAAGAAAAGGAGCTGCCTTTATGCCGCGATGTCTGAATTTGGTATCCCCGCAAAATTAATACGGCTGTGTAAACTGACGTTGAGCAACACGAAAAGCTCCGTCAGGATCGGGAAGGACCTCTCCGAGCCGTTCGATACCAAACGAGGTTTCAGACAAGGCGACTCCCTATCGCGCGACTTCTTCAATCTGCTGCTGGAGAAAATAGTTCGAGCTGCAGAACTTAATCGAGCAGGTACAATCTTTTATAAGAGTGTACAGCTGCTGGCGTATGCCGATGATATTGATATCATCGGCCTCAACACCCGCGCCGTTAGTTCTGCTTTCTCCAGGCTGGACAAGGAAGCAAAACGAATGGGTCTGGCAGTGAACGAGGGCAAGACGAAATATCTCCTGTCATCAAACAAACAGTCGTCGCACTCGCGACTTGGCACTCACGTCACTGTTGACAGTCATAACTTTAAAGTTGTAGATAATTTCGTCTATCTTGGAACCAGCGTAAACACCACCAACAATGTCAGCCTAGAAATCCAACGCAGGATAACTCTTGCCAACAGGTGCTACTTCGGACTGAGTAGGCAATTGAGAAGCAAAGTCCTCTCTCGACAGACAAAAACCAAACTCTATAAGTCACTCATAATTCCCGTCCTGCTATATGGTGCAGAGGCTTGGACGATGTCAACAGCGGATGAGTCGACGTTGCGAGTTTTCGAGAGGAAAATTCTGCGAAAGATGTATGGTCCTTTGCGCGTTGGCCACGGCGAATATCGCATTCGATGGAACGATGGAACGATGAGCTGTACGAGATATACGACGACATTGACATAGTTCAGCGAATTAAAGACGGCGAGTACGCTGGCTTGGTCATATCGTCCGAATGGATAAAAACACTCCAGCTCTGAAAGTTTTCGATGCAGTAACCACCAGGGAAAGCAGAGGAAGAGGAAGACCTCCACTCCGTTGGAAGGACCAAGTGGAGAAGGACCTGGCTTCGCTTGGAATATCCAATTGGCGCCACGTAGCGAAGAGAAGAAACGACTGGCGCGCTATTGTTGACTCGGCTATAATCGCGTAAGCGGTGTCTACGCCAGTAAAGAAGAAGAACTCATTCAGAAAGGAGAATCATGAAGTAAAAATGCATATATTGGCGTAACATTCGTTGGTCTTTATTACGCTATAAGATCTATTGGTGTCTGTCAATGTTGTAAAATGCATCGTAGTACAGCGAAAATATAATAAATGCAACAACAACCAAAGCACCATTGAAAGTAATGTCAGCGGTAATGGCAATAGTGGCGTACACGTCGAAAAATGTGTTATGATTTGCATGACAGAGCTTTTCATATAACTAAAACATTCCTCAGCATACGTTTTTATCAAACAATTCGATATTCAACCGATGGAGAATAAGTAGTAATGGCAATAATGGTGTGTAGGGGGGTTAGTAAACACTAAGGCGAGTTTATTTCTACTTTTCCTAAGAGATTAGTGTCTAAAACTGGTTTAAAGCCAGGGAGTTTTAAGGAGAAATTTAAAAAATCTGAATTGGCGATTGTATGGGAAATATCTGATATAGTTTCAAATTTGACCGATATCAAAAAACGATCAATATAATATCAAAGTGCAGCTACGTACTAAATTTCATTCGAATATCTCAAAAGCTGGTGAAAAATGTATAAGACCTCTAAATAACTTCGCCTTAAAATTCGCTGACTCGATACCGGTTGTAAGTTTGTTTGGCCTCCTGTAAATCGATCCACTCTAAGAAAGCACATATTTCTAAACGAGTGTCGGCATCCACAAATGTCTGATGTAAAATATGTTGTCATGGTATGACGATAAATAATTTGATTTTAAAATTCAATTTGAAAATTATGCATGTGCGCATTGTACTGCGAATGGATATGAATTAAGGAGAAAAAAATATTCATAATACTCTTCTAGGAATTGCAACCAATTTATTACTTTAGATATTATTAATATTTGTGTGTTTCTATAAGCTTCGCCCTTTTTCGATAGAAATTTTCAAATTATTAGCTCATTTCGTTACTAGCATACAGGGCGTATGAGTAACTTTCGTGAGTAAAAAAAAAAAGTTAGCTTCGCTCTATAAATTGCACAAATGTTACCGCGTTGCTACGCACTGAAATATTCAGTCTAATTGAACACAAACAATATTCATCACTTTTTTTACTCACAATAAATTCACTTTTGTTATTTTATTATGCGTACTAAAAATATTTTTTCTTTGCTTACGAATGCATTTTGGCGAAATTTGGTATTTCATTGATGTGAACTATCGGTTATGTAGAGAAAGTGACAATGAACGAAAAAATTCATATACTCTGCCAACATGTAAAAGTACAGAACAAAAAAAAAACACATTTTTACAAATTTCTTTATCATCCAAAAATGAAATTTGAAAATGAAGAGAATTGTACGGCGGAAACTACTTAATCGAGTAGGTACATAAAAAATATCATTTTTGTCAACAAAGTATATTCGCATATGATGCAATTTATACGTCACTAGTACTGAAAGCCTTGCGAATCTAATTGATAATGTGAAAAAACAAAATACAAAACCAATTAAAAATAAAAAGAAAGTGTCGGCGGTTTCGAGAAATGAGTTCTTCGCCAAATTTTCAACCAATATCATGCCGCAACTACCGCATTCGTTTGATTTAGTTCCGCGTGACTTCTGGCTATTCAGCAAACTCAAACGACCTTTCCGGTTTGAGTCAATTGCAGACATTAAACGTTAATCCTTACCCGCATTGAAGCCTACACAGGAAATTGACTTTAATAACTGTTTCGAATATAGAAAATAACGTTGGCACAAATGTATTGGGGCCAAAGGGAATTACTTTTAGGGGGCTATATAGATTTTTAGAATAGTAGTTAGCTGCAACGAAAATACTAGAAAATAGGAAATAATACACCTGCATTAAAAATGCCTCCGCCAATAGCACTTGGCGTGATTACATTATAAGAGAATAGTCATTGTTAAATTAATTGCTCAAACATTTTCCATAGATATATTTAACTATCGTTTATATTTTTTTAAAAAGCTTTGTAACTCAGAGAGCTTTTAATTTAAAAAGCGCATATACTTAATTTAGTTCTCATAAAAAGTTTTCAATGAAAATTTGATTCAAACGATAAACAAAGGGTCGTGTAAGTAAAAATTCGGGTGGGGCTGTGCCGGGGCACACGGCCGTTGTTTTTAGCGTGAAACGCCTATATTAGCGAATCGCTTTTAAAGTAAAAGATTGAAACGAAAACAAGATTGACGCTGTTTTAAGTATTTTAATAACCAAATTTCGTGAATATATCTTATCAAATGTGAAAGTTTTCAATGCCAGAACTTGGTTCAGATCGTTCAATCTGTATGGCAGCTAAATGCTATAGTTAACCGGTCTGAACAATTTTTTCGGAGATTATGTTATTACCTTAAGTAGTAATCCATACCAAATATCGTAAAGATATTTTGTCAAATGTGAAAGTTTTCCATACAAGAACTTGATTCCGTTCGTTTAGTTTATATGGCAGCTCAAATACCGTTTTGAAGCGTTTGTCCGCTGAATGCCAATGATTTTGCATTGCTTCACTTCTACTGATATTGACATCTCTCAGTTCCGTGGTAGATCCAATAGATATATCGATCGTCTGTTCATTCGTTATGTCCATAAGTATAGGTATTCCAGTAGTAGAGGTACTCGCGAGTTCGGCAGCAGCAGCTTTGCGACGTTCCCGAAACCGTCTCGCTCGCTTGACGCCGGACATTGGGGTACCTATGCGTGGCATAGCTCCCTCTTTGTAACGATAGCCGTAATTTATATTTCTGGTTAACTCTTGCACGAGCTGAGGCCGACATAACGAATTTTTTATATATTTATTATCACTTTCTGCTTATTTTAAATATAAATACTGTCCAAATTACACTTATTTTTTTATAAATATGTAGTCGGAGTCACGAGTTACGCCGCGTTAGTAAAATACATATTTTATTTGAAATTATGTGATACTTTCAAGTGCCACACGGCTTATGAGTAACTAAAGCGAAATTTTTCTAACAAAAGATTCAAGAAACCGCTCAAAGAGATCCTTGAAGATATGAACCTGGGTTATCTTTGAGCTACTGGGAACAGGTGGAATCTCTCCCTGAAAGAAATCATTTGGCTCTATGACATTATAGTCAAACTCATTGTGTTCGAAGTAGTATTTGTTTGGTTCTGGGTCCCAGAAATAGCACACTTGTAAAGACACTCGATAAGATCCATTCCAACCATAGTACTTAACGTCATTTTGCATATAATGCCAATAGATATCGCCGGTAGGTGTACGGCCACGAAAGTTTCTATAAGACTTAAATAATGAATACACGAAAACCCTCTCACACTTCCAGCTCTTTTGGATCATAGCGTACTTAAGCAAACTCTGGCAGCCTTTTTTTTGTCAACATACCTGCGAAGGAGCTGCAGGTAGGTAGAATTTATTAGAGGAGGAAGGAAGTTAGCTGCTGTAAGGTGTCTTGCGGGGAAGGTTGGTGGATATATCAATGGTGAGCGATATTGCGCAATGTTAACCAAATTTTTCTTCAAACAAATTGAAGAGGAAGGCTTGGACAACATTTGGTTCCAGCAGGACGGTGCTACGTGCCATACAGCAAACGCTACACTCAATTTTTTACGCCCTATCTTCGAAATTTAAAATATGGCCCACCCTATACATGCATTGTAAATAAATAATGAAAACAATAAATTGAAGCTTTAAACGCCTTTTGAAAATACTTCATACTTCATACATTTGGGTAAGTTAGTTAAGAGTAGGGGTGGAGAAGATCCTGGCTACACTTGGAATGTTTGGCTCAGTGAAAAGGAAGGGCGACTGGCGCACTGTTTTAAACTCTGCTATAACCACGTACACGGTGCCTACGCCATTAAAGAAGAACTTGTGACTAAGGTATTTGCTGAAAGCAGTATTCCATTTATTCAATACAGCAGAATATGAGCTCATGGAGAGGACAAGAATGATCCATTCATACCAAGAAGTTTATATCGTTTATTTTTTAAATTGTTTTCCACTCACATACAAGTATAAGCAATTTTAGGGACTGCTGAGTTTGGAAATATACTATCAGTCCATGAAGATCTAGGATAACTTTCTGAGTATTCTTTTCCTATGATCGAAGGTCTTATAGGGCTGGCAATTAGCTTGGACACCGTATGAAATTAACGTAAATATTTTGCAATAGCCGCTTTCCACTGTCAACTCTTTACCCAGCTTTGAGTACAAAAACCTTTAGGAATCAACACGAGTTGTTGCTTCAAGTTACTATTGAAAATTCTGATGTCTGAGATAATAGATTGAGATCGAGGGCTAAAATCAAATCAAAATATAGTTCAAATTTTTATAAAATTTTCTGACTGCGGGATCATTGAGGATTCCAGTCTAATGCATCTTGAGGCTTCTTTGAATAAATGTCAATACTCTCCAATGAATAAGTTAGTAGAGATACCATAGATCCTTATTTTGTTTATTTAAATATATGGAAGAATTAAGATATTTATTTCATATAGGTAGTATGAAAAGTGGTTAACATAGACCGTAGTTTACCTTTTAAATTTCGGGATCCAAGAACAAAACAACTTTTAATCATCGAAAATATGTACATATATGTTTGTAAAACCAAAAGTAATGTAAGATTTTTTTAAGATTAGGCTTATTGTTGGCGGTGTTTTTTGTTAACTAATGTTGATTACATTGTTGCAAATATTCATCATAATTTCGTTATTAATAAAAGAGTTGTTATCATATAAAATCTTTTACGAGTAAATACCACCTCAGTGTTATTAAAAATATTCTCTATAAAGATTTATTCACTTTTGCAGGAATTTGAGGTGGCTTGTTTTCCAGATTTCTAGAAAGACAACTGCCAAACAAATGGTTGTATTCTCAGAATCTACTATTCGGCTTTATACCGGTGATAGGGTTGCGACTTGTCTACTTTTTTCAAAATACAAATATTTGTTTAGAAGTTATTCGTGAGCGATTCGGCTCATCTTGAAAAACCATACCTTCGACTCTTGTTTAGTTTCGAAATTATTCGCAAAAATCTACTATTTCTGATTTCCGCCACTATGATATAGACGTGTTTCAAAGAACCGCTATCGCATTTTGTTAACGACCAATCGACACAAGCCTTTTTTTTGAATATATCTATATTGAATGGACGCTGGGCCCACTAATGCCCGTAGTTGCCTCTATTTCACGATAGATCACATGACGATCTTGCGATATAGGTTTGCAACAACAAATGATTTTGAACGACCTTTACGAAACTCGTCTTGGAGTGATCTACGACCTTGACTACATTCACCATATCATCCGTAAACACTGGTACTTGATGGAGCTTCAGCACCAAAAATTGAGTTACTGTTGCTGAGATAGTTCACGGCGAAATTTGTAAAAAAGAATCGGGCGAAAATGTTGGCGACTTAACTTAATTTGTTTGTGTAGAAGAATAATTTAAGTTACTATAAACAACACAATTAGCGCTCATATGTCAAACTTTAAATCTAAAAGTTAACCTAACGTTAAGTTCAGTTAACGAGAACGAGTGCTGTTTCGGTAAACTTCATGAAATGTAAGGCAAACAGCACAAGTTATAAGTAGTTAAAAATTTAAATATTTGAGCCAAGGCGATGTCAACAAATATTTTAATTTACAAACATATAGAGATATGGGCATTAGGATGTCTGTTATTTCCCAAGTTAAAAGTTTGCCCTAAAATCAAGAATATAACATAAATATGTATATTATTTATTTTTAATTTAAATAGTGTCTAAAACATTTCTCCCTTATCTTTTAAAGCAACTACTCTGGTAAAGTGATATTCTGTTTTAAAAATTTTCGCTTTTTCAAACGTCGCAGATCCTACCAGTGGGACCAGCTATGTTCATAAACTAGTTTCTCAGTTTTTAGGCTATCGAAAAGATATTTTGCAGACATCCTTTTCTCACTAGGACGCTACACATTTGTCGGAATAGCGAATGTAGGAATACCATTTCATATAGTTGCCATGCAAATTGATCAATTGAAATCAAGTACTTGTATTGAAAACTTTGGCAATGCATGTTTTCTAAGACCATTTTGCAACCTTCGAAGAAATTGTTTATACCGGTTCGTTATAGCATATATCTGTCATATAAACTGAAAATCAAAATCAAGATAAAAAACAATGAACTAGAAAATAAGGGACACCCTAATGCGCAGATATACCCAAACCTAAACAAGTGAAACTAAGTCTGAGTGCAATAGGTGTTACTGTTAAGATGACTACTAAATATTTGGTGGGTTGGTTTTGATATTTAAGCTTTGGCACCAACAAAATGGTTTGAAGGAGTTGCAAGCATTCAGCGTTTGTATAATTTGAGCTGAAACTTGCAGAGGAGCGCTTGTATATAAATAAATTTGTAGATATGTTTATATGTACAAAAAAATTAGATGACGCATGAAACAGTGGTACCAGCATATACCATAGATACGTATATGTATATACACTTACACTACAGGTGATTCAATATAGAAATGCACGCAAGTACTTCGTGGCTGTCGTGGTTTGTAAAAGTGCTGAATGTCGAATACCAAAGAAGTTTCTCCACCGAAAAATTATAAAAATAGTTGCACAAGCTCACTCGTTCAAAGAATGAATTTCTGTGTTTTAGTAAATTGATTGGATAGTTTGTCTTGACACCCGTCGAGCGAATAAGCTGTAGCCAGATACGAGCACTGATAGGGCGACACTCAGTACAAATTGCAGGTAAGAGTAAAATTTGCAGTAGTTAAATGCCGACTATTCTACGACGAAGCTTTTATCTATATGGTGGTACCAAGACAATAAAAAAATAATATTTGCGTTGAAATCAATCTTCACAAAATTATGGTAAAACTGAGCTACATACAAACGTCAAAGGTGGTTTCAAATGTCACGCTTCAATTTTATACACTAATATTTGTTTTTATGGCTATACAAACTTCACCAATTCTTTTTGAAGCCTAGTGCATTAACAGATACTATCTGACATGTAAATTATCGCTGTGGATCTCTACAGTTATTATCTTTTACAGTTGAGCATGTTAAAAAATATAGCAACAATCTTCCAAAATATAACTCCTTTTAATGGTTTTCTGTAAAAAATAACTTATAAATTTTACCTTCGTGTCTAAAACCTGCCCCTATTTTATATTTTCAGTATTAACCCATACAAATCGAATAGAGATGAGGGCTGTGAAAGAACGATATCGCGAGAAGAGGAAAGAAGAGTGCTGCGACGAGTTGTTGATCTTTAAGCGCATTTTCCTCAAAACATTGTTTTTCTGGTCGGGCAGGGTCCTAACTTTTTTTTCTACTCAACCGATTGCTTTCAAATTTGAACAGGCTATTCTACATACTTATAGTTCTCGTCGGAACTAACGGGAATTTTTTTTATCCCTTACTTTTTATTTTACAACCCCTTCTTTACTAAAATTAAAGGACAATTTTTCAAAGTCCGTCATATGTTATTTACCGTTGAAATTTAACTTCAGTAGTTCCTACCAGAATGACATATCTATAGATTAAGAATAATCAAGAATACTTGATTTCAGATAACATCAAGAGCCAAAATCAGTCGGGCCACCCACGTTCATTTTTTTTGAGGTTCCAACTTCGAGTGACAATAATAATAATAAAGTATTAAATTTTTTCAAATACGTTTTTTTATATCTATATATAAATAAAAACACCCTAAATATTCAAGACAATTCAATTTTATTTTCCTATAAAAAACCACCCTCCAAAGAAGTCATAAAAATATGCCTAAGTTACCAGACTACTACCTTAAACCTTAATGCGGGCAGAACTGAAAAACTCGGTTCAGTGTAAAATCGCATTGCGGACAAGCGTCGGACTCACAGTACGGCAGAAGTTTTGGGTCGACCTTAAACCCGCCATATTCGAAATAGTGTCCCTTTCACTTTACCAATTGGAACAAAATAATGCTTGGGAATAGCTTCTATTATTTTAAGCACTGATCAATGAATTATTTTGATATGGTTTTAAGCAACGTGAGGTTGGGCCATGTCTGACAGGTACTCACGTAAAATGCAACAAAAGATGTGCTCTATCCACAATAAAGAAGATTCCGTAGTTAGCGCAAATAAACCCAGATGCAACCTTCCTAACCTTTCATATAAAGTTCCTTTGCAAGTAGTGAGTAGAATACTCGTACTAACTCTTACTTTAGTCCATTGTAAATAAACTGATTGGACTATATCAGTGTGGCTTTAGACCTTGCACATACACCTTAGAATAGATTTACAAATACTGGAGAAGAGCCTCGAAAAACAGACTGACACACACCACCTTTCGATTTAAAGCCACTTTCGACAGCACTGAAAGAAGCTGCCTATTCAATGTCATGGCTTCTTTGGTGTCCCTGCGAAACGCATACGATTAAGCAGAGACAACTTGAACACAACCATCAGCTGCACCAAAACGGTGAAAACCTCTGCGAGAGGTTCAGGCACATCAATTCTCACTCGTGCGTCTTCTTCAATATATTGCTAAAAAGGGTAACAATCTAATCTAAAATAATAAAAAAGAATCTAAAAAAACTATGCTACCGAAGCGCTCAGGCGATCGGGAAGCATTTTCCAGCTCAAAATCGAAAGAGATTAGTCTTGTGGTCAATGTAGCCAAAATAAAGCACATAGAGGTCACACACAAAAATCTCTAACCAACTGTTATAGTTCCAAAGAACATAAATAGTTGTTTCATCCAAACGCTTCCAACACACCCACATAAACACACATTCAACCAAACTTTGCAATCTTACACTTAATTTACTCTCACATTCATCAGAAGTATTTATTTCTGTCAGTTGAAAACATTGGCTAATAAAAGTAACTAAAAATTTAAACCACAGAAAAACTCTTATCCAAAGTAATAATGTATGTAATTTCTCAAGAAATTGTTCAGATCGAGTCACTGTAGAAGTTTGTTGTCATACTTTGGTATTTATGAAGGGTATAATAGTTTCAGGCAATCGCAAATTATTCAGAATTTTTGTTAGTATTCTATACTTGTCAGAATATCTTCGTTTACTTTAAATTAGGACTTTCGGCTCACTTGTTTGAAATAGGTTTGTTACAAGATATCTCTTATTGTTAGTGCGCAACAACCCTAATTTTATAAAATGTTTAAACTTAAAGAATGTACATTAAAATACAACTCTAAGGATTTATTAAATTTTGATTGTACATTAAAATGCAACCGTGTAAATTTAGGTCCCGCTATTTTTTTTTTTTTTTTTTTCTTTATAGTAGGGGGAAGCATCGAAAGCCGGAGTGTGGAACTTTAATTCGCTAAACCTAACCTATTCCCAACTCAGGACTCTCCCACGGAACCACCGATTAAGTATTACTTCGTGGGAGGGACAGGACATTTAAGTCTCCTCTATTGTGCGGACTGACGGACGCCTAACTTGTTCAAAAAGTCTCAATTTTGTCATTATGGATGCTGACGCTTCGCTGACAGCTTTCCAATTATCATTCGACTGTCACATGAGTGTCGTTAAATTATCGACTGTAAAACTACCACCGAGTGTGGTTTTTAGTTTTTCCCTTGTATTTGAAAATCGAGGGCAATTAGATAACACATGCTCAGAGTCTTCTATATGCTCTGTACATGTTGGACAGTTCGGACTAATGTCATTGTGGAATCTGAAAAGGTAACTTCTAAAGCACCCATGCCCACTAAGTATTTGGGTCAGATAAAAGTCTAGGTCCACATGTCTGTCTACCCACGAGTGGATGTCCGGTATCAGTCGGTGGGTCCAACGCCCTTTGGATGAGGAATTCCACCGCTCCTGCCACATTTTAATGCTTTTATTCCTCTCCTCTGTCTTTGCCGATACTGTTTTAGGCACCGATAGATGATATAAACGCTCGAGTTCATCTCCCTGGATGTCAATGGGTGTCATGCTGGCTAATACTTCAGCAGCGTCGGTAGATGTAGTCCGGAAAGCACTTATTACTCGAATTGCAGAAAGCCTATGCACTGCAATTATTTGTTTAGCATATGCTTTTATATCCATTGCCTGTATCCAGTTCTTTTCGAACTGTTGACACCAAGTGGGCGGCGCTGTCACCAGATGTCTTTGAAGGTCTGGGTCGAACTCTTGTTGTTTTTTTTTTTAACTTCGCTTTCGGAAGGGGTTTCTGCTAAGAAGCTCCTGCTCTCCTGTATTTGACACTGTCCAATTTATATGCCTGCTGAGTGAATCATTTGCGAACATAGTGTCAATTATGGATCCTTTGTTTCCTTTTTGGTACGTGTTTCGCGTTCCACTGTTTATTATTGTTAGGTTCGTTTGACTTGGGAATTCTTGGACTAGGCGCCCGCGATGGTTTGTATATCTGCTGCCCCATGCAGTCGACCATGCGTTAAAATCGCTTGCTATTACAATTGGAGTTTTGCCTCTGGTTTCTAAAGAGAGCCGTAAGAGGAAGTCTTCAAATTCTGTAATAGCAACTTACAAAATATATCCCTTGTATATTCGCCCATGTGAAACAGTTACGAGCTTTTCTGGTGCTGGTCTTGAAAGGTTGACCTTTGCAGGACCATATTGCTGCCTTACCAGATTTGTCTGCAATACATGTGCTTTCCGGATGCTGGGAGTATTGTTCACTTAATATAGCGACATCAATGTTCTCACTATGACTGTCTGTTTAGCAAATCCTGAGCCGCTACACAATGGTTAAGGTTTAGCTGTAGTATCCTCATTTATTTAGAGACTTCATCATCTCGATATACTTTGGGCAAGTCGTGCTCAATACTGAGTGCTTTCCTTTGCAGAGCATGCAGCTCGGAACGTTTGTGCATACCTTTGCTAAACGTCACAGCGTGTACAATGGGAAGATCTGTCTGTCGAGCTGCAGCAATTTCGCGCCATGTGACCCAGGAGGAAACACTTGCAGCATCTGGAGACAGGCGAAAATTCTTGAAGGCGACAGATCGACCACCCAATTTTCCCTATTTTAAGTGCGGCCTTGGCATCTTGAGCACGCATGCATATAAGTGCTATTTGCGTGCCACTACGCGTTTTTCGCAGACTTTTCACACTCGATATCTCCAGATTTTCGGTTCCGCACTCTCTTTTTAGTGCTGTGCAGATTTCTTCGGGAGTTGTAATTTCATCGAGGTCCTTGCACGTAATCGTGACGTTGTGGGTCTTGGGCTGAATCTTAGCCATTTCGCCAGCCACCCCCTCCAGGGCGCTTTGGAAAGATTCGGCTTTCGTCTCTGCTCGATTTTTAAGTTCAATAAGTAAATCTCCTTTTAACGTTTTACGAATATGGGTTACATTTGCACCCAGTACTTCGAGCCCGCTGTCACTTTTAATTTTTCAAAGGTTTCTTCTTTTTTACAACGTCTACCCATCTAGTCGTATTATCCTCTTGGGTCAATTTTGCTGCTCCACTGTACGACAATTGCGGCTTTTCGTTTACATTTTTTTGCTTTTTGGTAGGTGGTAAATCGCCTGGTGCTTCTCGCATTCTTTTAGGTACATGCGATGGTTTCCCTATCATAACTCTCGCTATTTAACTGTGCTAGCTCAACTGCGTCTTTCCCTTTTTGCGTTGCCTCATTCTCTTTTAATTCGCTAGCGGAGTGGTACATACACCTACAAGGAGCACAATTATTTTAACGAACGATCGTACTATCGAATTATTGAAGTCAAATAATGTACGAATCAGCTTAAAATAAGTGTTTTACTTTGCCACCCGCTAACACTTATTACATACACAAATTGAGAAGCGATTACAGCAGGTAGCCCCTTGCTGCTAGAAATCACCTAGTTTTACTGTGGCTGTTACATAGGTAGTACTACTAATACCATCTATATGATTTCTATTAATTAGATTATAAATATTATTTAAGGAATAATCGCATTTTTGGTGAAGCAACTTGTGTTAGCTTACAAAAAAATGAATCATAAAGAATTTCGTGCGTTAAGAAAGAATTGGTTGTTGGGGTAAAAATACTATTGAATTTGGGCTGTGCATCAGTGAAATCAATCGAGTCCAATCGATTTTCAGCCTAGTGGACTGCATATTAAGAAACGGTTCTCAAGCGTAAAAAGACAAAAAAATCGGCTGGCAAGGTTAAGGATTCAGTATTTTGGGATGGCCGCGGTATATTATTCATCGAATGATAAATGAGCCAGTTTTAATTAATTGCATTGTGTGTTTGATTGCAGTTCGATTCTACCATTCCCAATATTTAGTAATTTTAATATTTTTCAGGAAGGATCAGTTTGAAATTGGACGCATATATGTATGCTTCGAAAAGATTTCTGTATATCTCAAATTTTAATAGACCTTTTTATCAACACTTCAGTTATGCCGCTATTTTTTATGCCAGACCTTTTGCAATTGTAAATTGCCTGTCAAGATACCCCCTCCAATAGTTAGCAGGTATGAAAAAAAATTTTATAGCTACCCGTAGATGTATTCAATCACCCAATTTATTACTTAAGAACGAACAACTCTGTCCACAATATGATCTACAGATGTCGCCTTTTACTTTGGCATCGTTTTGTTTAATGCACGTTTACGCCAATTTAAGGTTTGAATATTGAATACTGCGATGGTAGCGCCATACATCGGTCAAACATTTAAAATTAGCAATTAATTACAAATGAAAAATTAATTTAAAAAAACATTTTCCAGTGGACCAAATTGTAAATCTAAACCATTCTCGAATCTCCTTGAACATACACACAAAATTTCATCAAAATCGGTCCATCCGTTTAGGAGCAGTTCAAATGCAAACACACGGTCAGAAGATTTATATATATAAAGTTTTTCATTAGAGTGCACTGCGAACAAAATTTTTCTGATCTCCTTTCAGTTCCTAATTTTACACGTTCGAAATGTAGACAAACATACCTTGACACACCTTCCTCTGTATAGGTATATGGTATATAAGATTACATTTAGCAATACATATGCACCCACATTTAGCTCGTAATGATAAAATACATATGTGCTTACACTAAAATACGTTTATGCTCACAACTACCTTATATATGGTGATAAATGTTTTGGAAAGGAAGTATGGTTGTTTTCGGATAGCCTGCCGCACCTTTTTGATAATTTTCATATGCTGAAATTTTTCTACGCTGCAAACTTTTCAAGTTAATTAAATGCTTTGCATTTTGACTCAAATTTAATATATTTCACACAACCACTCAAAACTATATTTTTCGATTTAAATCAAGTTCATTCCAGTTGCGTAAAGAGTTCGTTTTTAGGAAATGCCACTACTCTGTATTTTTATATTCCTCTTACACACACATATATACGAGTATAAATATATATGCATACTAAGTGTGAGCGCAGAGAGAATTTTTTGTGGCTTAAGAAATATAAGTTTTGATGGATTCATCAGTTTTTACAATTCGGTTTCACCGAAGCTAATATACATTTTACAAGTAATTTGATTGTATGGCAGCTATATGATACAATAGTTCGATCTGAAAAATGTATTCGAAATTTATGGCATTGCTTTGGTTATAAATGTGTGCAAAATTTTGTGAGGATATCGTGGCAAATAAAGAAAATGAATTTGAATGGGTTGCCTTATATTCCTGCAATAGTCAATAGGGGTCCGATTTGAAAAATTCATTTCGAGATTGTGGCATTGCCTAGAGCAATTTTACATGCCAAATTTTCTTAAAATATCTGGTCAAACCCAAAAATTTACTATACAAGCACTTGATTCCGATCATTCAGTTTATGCAATATTCTTCAGAGTATTTTGTAATGCTTTAGGCAATAATTTTGCGCCAACTATACAGATTGGTTTTCACATAAAAAAGTTATATTACTGTAGGCAAAAAATAGCAAGATTTTTAAATTTAAATTTCGCGCGTTAACCCATACTTCCAAATTTTTGTACACCTGCAACCGTTGACCAAGTCAGTCATCCGCATGAACGAAAACACTCCAGCTCTGAGTATTCGACGCAGTACCCACCGGAGAATCAGAAGAAGAAGAAAACATTCACTCCGTTGAAAAGATTAGGTGGAGAAGGACCTGGCTGCACTTGGTATCTCAAACTGACCCCCAATTGAAAAAAATAATTGGTGCATTGTTATTTACTCGGCAATAACCGCATAAGCGGTGTATACGCCAATAAAGAAGAAGACGATATGAATTGTAAAGCGTAATGCAAACCCTTCATTATATAGCAAATAAACTTGTTCAGAATTTCTCCCTATTGAACGTTTGTGTAAATCAAACCAGAAGCAGCATTAAAACATATTGTGCACTTGAAAGAACACAGAAAAGACCTAAATGCATAATGAGTGTATAAGATTTTTAAATTCTTTACTATTTCAAAATATATTGATAAAAATTAGTTCGTCTCAATAACATGACAAATAGTTTCATAAACTAACAGATTTAACAACTTAAACTGTTAGATCCAAATTAAGGTGTCAACCAAATTGTTTGTGGTTGAAGTGTTGGCCGCAAAATTATCTCGATCCGGGCCGAAACTTCAACACTGCAAAAAACGCCGAAAGAAACAATTATGGGGCACATAAAACCCTTAGTACAAACTTTTAAAATAATAACAACTGTTTTTTTATATACATATATATATTTCATAAATACATATATACATAAGAAATCTCAAACCAAAACTCAAAACTCAAAATACTTGCTAAGGAGAATTTCAAAAGAACTCATAACACTTAACTAAAAAATCTTAAAGTTGTCAAGCCAAGCAAATAAGCCCCACCAAAACAAGTTGAGCAACTTACCAACCAAACTAAAATACCAACATCACTAAAATCAACAAAAACCCGACTATAAGATGAAGCAATAATTATAATACTTAATAAGTTTTATGACAGAAAAGATTATAGTTTGGTGTTTAAGTTAGGTATGTAAGTGTATAGCTATGAATGTAAATGTGGCGTTAGAGGTGTAAATGACACCCAAAACACTCTTAAGCCAAAACACAGTACCAAAATTATAGCATAATTATAGGCGAGAGTACTACTAATTGCCTGCAAGTTAAGTTGAAAGTTTGTCGCGAAAATTTTGCATCATGTTTACCTCAAGCTATTAACGGAAGTGGTGTCATACACTCTCGTATATACATATCTACTACTAGGAAATATTGCGCTTTATAGTTTATCGTAAAGCCATTGACGCCTTCGACTGTCTGTTTAGAGCACAACACCATTGCAATTCTAGTATTTCTGTCCATAGCATCATCACTCGACCAAAACATAAATTGATATTGTGCTTCTTTTCAGATATTATGCGGTGATTATTTAATTTTCTTTATGGAATTGTAAAAAACTTGAAATTCATGTCATTAAATCATAACGTACTACATACCAGTGTACAACGTAACTCATAATTGCGTATTGTTTTTATATTACATTTATTTAGTAAAGCAAATATTTCCATTATATACCGCAAATGATTTCGTTGCAAATGTAGCCATGTTCTTTTCCACCTGGTTTTTCATGCGGAGTAGAAGTCTTCCTCTTCCTCTGCTTCCCCGTCGGGTACTGTGTCGAATACTCTCAGAGCTGGAGTGTTTTCATCCATTCGGAGGACATGACCTAGCCAGCGTAGCCCCTGTCTCTTATTTCGCTGCACTATGTTAAAGCCTTCGTGTATATCGCGTACAGCTCATCGTTCCATTAACTGTGGTATTTGCCATCGCAAATGGGCAAATGCGGAGGACCATAAGGAGAATCTTTTACGCTTTTGTAATTGCAAATACCGCAGTTAATGGAACGATTAGCTGTACGGCGATATTGACATAGTCGACACACTGACATAGAGAGCACTCCATCGTTAAGAGTTTGTGATTCAGTAACCGCCGGTAGAAGATGAAGAAGAGGAAGGCCTCCATTCCGTTGGAGAGATCAGGTAGAGAGGGACCTGGCTGCTTTTGGTATCTGGAATTAGCGCCAAATAGCGAAGAGTAGAAACGACTAAAGCGCTATTGTTAACTCGGCTATAAACGTGTGAGCGGTGCCTATGCCATTAAAGAAAGTATAAAAAGTCTAAATGAACCTTAAACAAAAACGCTGGGCTGACACAAAGTTCAATTTTTACGTCTAGATATGGAAAAATTTATGGATAAAATCACTTAAGACATCAATTTAGTGGATCGTCCATTGTGCATAGTAAATATTTCAGATATGCGCATGTAAACTAAAGTATATAATAGAAAACAAGGATAACAATAAAAGGATTTTAAAGAGATGTTTTATAAGGGGTCACGCAGCAAAATTGTATATATTATTTGTACATTCATTTTTGTTTGACCTTTTTCACCACTCCCACCGCTTTCGATTATGCCGCAAAAGTTACGCTAGGTGATTTCGTTGAAACACTCTTTTTTGAAATGTTCTTTTGGAGATATGAATGCACATAAATATATGTATCTATTTCTATGTATTTTATATGGGCATTTTTCTGACCATAATAACAGGTGCTTTTAAATTGGATTACATTTTATGAAAACGTTTGTATGAAAATATTTCGGTTTTTTATTTTTTATTTCATATCAGATTGTTTTTTGTTTTATCAAATTTAGTTAAAGGTAGGTAGTAAACCTTCTCAAAATTGTGTCTTGCGGAAAACCTTTTTGAAAAGTTAAGTTTGATGCTCGAGTTATATTACCACGATTATTATCAATTGAATCTAATACAGCTCTGGTCAAACGGGTTTGATACTATAGTATTCAAAGAGGTTGCTCTTGAAAATTTTGATATAGCAGTTAGGACTCTTAAAATTATTCGAATAACTTGAAATCTGATTATTCGTATATTAAATGGATAACCGTTTGTATGAATATTAACCGATTAATACTATTCGAATTGTCGTAACATTGCGTCGTATAATTTTGGCTATTCGAATAGTTGCTCTCTGCGACGCATTCTACTGTGACTATTCAAATACTTGCACTGTTACGAACATTCGAATAATTGAAAATTGTTTCAAATTCAAGCATACTTTTTTAAATATATGAAAATTCCAATTTTGCGTGTAGAAAAAATTGTAGAATTTGGACGTTTACGAATCGAATAGTCGACAAAAACAGTTACCCGGATAGTGGAAAATAAGTTGCTAATATAATGTCGACGAATTACGTTGTTGTAAAGGGTGATTTTTTAAGAGCTTGATAACTTTTAAAAAAAAAAACCCATAAAATTTTCAAAATCTCATCGGTTTCTTTATTTGAAACGTTAGATTGGTTCATGACATTTACTTTTTGAAGATAATTTCATTTAAATGTTGACCGCGGCTGCGTCTTAGGTGGTCCATTCGGAAAGTCCAATTTTGGGCAACTTTTTCGAGCATTTCGGCCGGAATAGCCCGAATTTCTTCGGAAATGTTGTCTTCCAAAGCTGGAATAGTTGCTGGCTTATTTCTGTAGACTTTAGACTTGACGTAGCCCCACAAAAAATAGTCTAAAGGCGTTAAATCGCATGATCTTGGTGGCCAACTTACGGGTCCATTTCTTGAGATGAATTGTTGTCCGAAGTTTTCCCTCAAAATGGCCATAGAATCGCGAGCTGTGTGGCATGTAGCGCCATCTTGTTGAAACCACTTGTCAACCAAGTTCAGTTCTTCCATTTTTGGCAACAAAAAGTTTGTTAGCATCGAACGATAGCGATCGCCATTCACCGTAACGTTGCGTCCAACAGCATCTTTGAAAAAATACGGTCCAATGATTCCACCAGCGTACAAACCAGACCAAACAGTGCATTTTTCGGGATGCATGGGCAGTTCTTGAACGGCTTCTGGTTGCTCTTCACCCCAATGCGGCAATTTTGCTTATTTACGTAGCCATTCAACCAGAAATGAGCCTCATCGCTGAACAAAATTTGTCGGACGTAAAGCGCGAAACACATTTCGAACCGAACACTGATTTTGGTAATAAAATTCAATGATTTGCAAGCGTTGCTCGTTAGTAAGTCTATTCATGATGAAATGTCAAAGCATACTGAGCATCTTTCTCTTTGACACCATGTCTGAAATCCCACGTGATCTGTCAAATACTAATGCATGAAAATCCTAACCTCAAAAAAAATCACCCGTTATAAGGTAATGGCGCAATCTCGAAAAAGACATTTTTTAAAGTTCTTATAACAGATATAGCTTAGATCCATAGCTTCATTACTCAAATACAATAAAACAGGAAAATATCAGCCAGAACTTAAAAACACAGAACGTATGCTTATACGTATGTTATGTTATTTTCGCCACCAAACGCTACTCGTATGCCATGGAAGAAAATAAAGTCTCCTCCGTGATACTTACTTGTTGCTTATGCTGTGTTTTTTTTTGTTTTGTTTTTTAATGATGTATGGTAAATGTAGTGAAAAGCTTGACAGTTTTTTCGCCTGTTGCTTCCAAATTGCTGTAGCGTAACGCGTAACTTCACTTGACGAATTGTGGCAGCTAAGGAAGTTAAAATCAGCAGAGCAAGAAGCTATTCAAGGGAGAGAGAATGAACACAGAAGGTAAAGAAGAAGAACAAAAAGTCAAATTATTGAAATTTAAGAAAGCACTGGTGAGAGAGAGTGTACCCGTACATACATACAAGGAGCTTTCCAAAGGAGACTATTTTGAATAAAATAAATTGATTTTGCCGAAAAAACCATTTGTTCTGTTTTTTTTTTAAGTTCTGTTTACTTTGGAACGCAACTTGTATATGACGATAGGCGGTGCCAATGGGACCCGTGTGACTGAAGGAAAATTGGTAAACAAGTGACATTGCAAGAAAAAGAAAGAAAAGGAGAATTAAAGTTAAAATTAAATTAAAGTAGAAGAAGAAGTACTAAAATTGACAGCAATTAGAGAATCTGTTGATTGAAGCAACGATGAAACATAAATTTGTGTATGTTTATTTGCACGTAAGCTTCAATATATGGGTAAATAATGATATATACAGAGGATAATCTCGCCCAAGAATCTTCTGGCTTCAGTCGAAAGAATTGAAAGACGCTTGTGTGTACTTGTGCCATTTTGGCTATATGGGTTTTTATTTTATTTATTTATTTATTTACAAGAGTAATAATTATAAATAATTATTTCACTTAATAACTAAAGCACTGGCTGCCAAGGCCTTCGGCTTGTAAAAGAATAACTAAGATCTAAATTATTATATATTGCATAAAATGTATATATACTCGTATAAGTTCGGAGTATTTATTTACAGTAGGTGGTGGAGTGGTTATGGGAAGATGTTAGGAGATTAGTGTGACTTGTGTGTAAGTATTTTTTTATATCTTAGAATGCTAAATTTAATATACTGAAATTGACTATACGTTTATTTTAGCTGCTAGTATGAAATCACAAATTTTCTGTATGGACTTGTCGTCTGTATTTCGTAGCATGTCAGATGGTTTTGTTTCTGCAAATATTGAAAATCTAAGTGTATCCAGTTCTTGACAGCTATCGAGAAGATGTATTGTAGATAGGTCACATGCTCCACAAAAAGGGCAATAAGGCTTCACTGATCCTTTTAATAAGTGTGCATGAGTAGCTAACGTGTGACCAATCCGTAGACGTGTGAATCTTCTTATGCTTTGACAAGACATATTTGACGAGAGCGATGGTCTAATTCCTGTAGGGTTGTGCGATTTATAGTGGTGTTGATAGCTGTTCCATTCAGTTAAGTAGCTTTCGTGTAGAAAGCTATGCACAAGCTTGCGTAAATCTTTGTCCACAAAGTAGTTACTTAGATGTAATGGCTCAAAACTTCGCTCTGCTGTCGGCTAATTCATTTCCGCGAATTTTTGCATGGCCTGGCACCCACATGATTTTTATATTATTTCTATTTGAAAATATAGCGTTACGGATATTTGTAACTAAGGGCGTATCATTTGCATAATTCATGAGGGCGTCCAAAGTAGATTTACTATCGCTGCATATGACAGATTTGTTTCCATTTTGGGAAGCAAAAAGTACCGCTTCAAGTAAAGCAGCTGCTTCGGCTGTAAATACCGAGCTATACGATGGTAGTGCACCGACGGCAATAGTGACACCAAGTTGGTTTGTGACTGCAAACGTTGTACTGGTATCAGATTTGGACCCATCTGTATAAATAAATTCCCAGTCGTTTTTGAGTGGTGCTGTGATTTTGTTTGATGGGTTTATATCCGCCTTAGGCTGTCATCAAAAATAAGCATAAATACACATTTCTAAAATTCTTAAGAAAATTTCATTACATTTAATTTTATAAAACTATTACATATAAAATATCAATACAAACTGTACCGTTTAAAGTGGAATATCGGCAATCATTATAAAGGCTATATTACGTGCATATAAAGGGACGGGCTGATTGCATTAATTTTAACATTGAGCTGGTATACTTGATAACATAATTAAAAAATAATTTTGCAATTGAACTAGCTCTATCCCGCGGCTCCGCTCCCTACTTGCTATTAGGGATAGCTGTGGGGTGGTGTTGAAGGCTATTCCGGAAATTGATTTTAACAACTACTTCGAGAATTGGAAAAAACGTTGACATAAATGTATCGATGCCAAGGGGTATTACTTAAAGAAGGATGACATAGATCTTTAAGAATAAATTAAGGATTTTAACTTTTATATTTCTTAAATTCTTCTTCTTTACTGTCGTAGAAACCACTTACGCGGTTATAACCGAGCTAACAACAGCGCGCCAGTCGTTTCTTCTTTTCGCTACGTGCCGCCGATAGGAGAAGCCAGGTCCTTTTCCACCTGGTCTTTCCTACAGAGTGGAGGTCTTTCTCTTCCTCTGCTTCCCCCAGCGGGTATTGTGTCGAATACTTTCAGAGCTGAAGTATTTTCGTTCATGCGGACGACTGACTTGGCCAACGAAGCCGATGTCTCTTAATTTGCTAAACTATGTCAATATCGTCATATATTTCATACAGCTTATCGTTCCATTGAATGCGATATTCGCCATGGCCAACGCGCAAACGACCATAAATCTTTCGCAGAACTTTTCTCTCGAAAACTTGCAACGTCGACTCATCAGATGTTTTAGCGTTTTAAAAAAGGGTTGAATTGAGTGTTGAGACCTCAAATTGTTGGCCTTTAATTAAGATTGATCTTTCATTCCCATTCTTTATAAATTTTGCATTTTTTTTTACTTTCGTCCTAATACTCGTATGCACATTTTCGCAGTGTCCAACTAAAATACAAACTCTAACGTTATGCCATCATGGAAATTTATTGCTTTTTATATGTTTATACTCTATAACACAGTTGCTATAAAAAGATACACATTTTGTGGGAACACACGAAATTGTTATGCCTTCGTACGTACACTTTTGCTTTTGCAGTAGACCATTTGTTTCCCTTCCATCGCTTTTCGAACGTTTTGCACGTTTTTAAATGGTTCACGTTATTTCGTTGCATTACCCATTTGCGAAACGTGCTTTCAGAAATTAAACGAATCTATGTATCAACTATATATAGTTATTTACATAGTATTATAGTTTTGTTCACCTAACTGTTTTATGTATCACCTAAAGCTAAGCGAGACAGATATAGGTTTATACTTTTGACGACACGAGTTGAAATCCGGATGACTGTTCGTCCGTCCGTCCCTGTGTGAAAAAAATCAATATTTAATTAGGGCTTTATTGCAGTCGGGGTAGAAATTGGACGATATGCGTAACCCCGCCCATTTTAGTTAAAACCATACATCTCTGGATCCGATTGAAAGGTTTCATCTAAATTTAGTATGTGTTATTCCTCTCACATTTTTATGCCATAATGCGAAAATGAGTGAAATAAATTGATATATACATTTATAAACATTCTTTTTTTTAGGTAGACTTTATTGTACGACACACCTGCTGCTCCGTTAACTGGAGTTTGAACGAGCGATGAGCACCACTGCAAACATAATAACAACATTGCCGTCGGCATTGGGGGGTGGGGGTTTAAGGTTTTAAATTTTTTTATTATTCTCAGAAACTTTTTTTATTTTTATTGAAAAAATTCCAAATTTCAAATCACTAGGTTTAATCGTCTAATTGAGATAATCAAACATTGTCGCAGAAATTTTTAAAGTTTATAAAGTGAACTTTCTGAATATGTGATGGTTATTTTTGAGAAATGAAAATTAGTTGGTGAAATTTTAGTTTGAATGAAAAAACGAAAACTCCTATGTTAAGTGTATGGGAACCTAAAAGAAAAATAGCTACAGCGCCTGGCTTGAGGGAGGATATTTTGTTTGTCAATCACTAATATTTGAGGGGGTAAGAGTTGAAAAAACAATTAAAAAAAATTTTTTGAAGCACCCTAATATGTATATATTATCCTGAAATTACCTGCAAACTTAAAATTTCGCTTGACTTGAAAATATATTTAAACATTTCGAACGAACACCTTAACAGCATACATCCGTTGTTGATAACAAAAAGACATGTATTAGTTACCCAACTGGATGTCTTTTATAAAATAGTAGTGAGTTCGAAAAATAAAGCAATAGAAAGCTGTAAAGTGCTCGATCTCAGTTACGATTTGTCAGTATCTTGCGAAGAAATGCTTTAATGGCATGATAAATTATTCACGTTTTTGGAGCATCATTTTGATAGAATCCGGGTATGAACCACAATTGCCATATGTATATGTATGTATGTAGGTAATTACGGATGTGTTTGGTGGCGTCTTCTTTTCGTTTTTTGTTTTACTATTTTCTTCTATATACAACGAGATTTCTATTTTTGCTTACTGGATTAGTAATCACTAGAATTAACTTTGAGTTGACGCACGAAATGTGTAATAGTGGTATTTAAGTTTGTATTTATTTCAAGCTAAGGATGCTTACGTTGACACTGTAGGAATGATGCTGGTCTAAATTAAAAGAGCAAAATGATATTGGAAACACTTTGCATAAATCATTCTTATTACAAAATCCATATTCTCTGAATATTAATTTGGAAACCCACTCTATAGCTATATTTGGAAGATTAAAATTTCTTTTATTGTATCACTTAATTTTTATATTCTTACAACCAATTGCTACAGAGTATTATAGTATTGTTCATTTAACGGGTTGAATCGGACCAATACTTCCCTTAGCCCCCACATCCTAACATAAAGATTTTTGAACTTCCGGGTGACTTTGTACCGTAAATTTCGACCTATATGTGAGTTATCCCAATGAAACAAGAGAGCGTGGTTTTCTCATAACTGTGTATCTTTGTGCCTAAAATAGATCAATTAGAACGAAAACTTGGCCTTGCACCTATATAACTTTTAGCAGGAATGATGGGTTTAATACCTTAAAGTATTACCCTGGCTTTGATTCTTGCTAGTTGCAAGTATAAAATGTTCGGTTACACCCAAACTTAGCCTTTCCTTACATGGTAAATACTCTATTTTTTGTGAAGGGTATTATAGCTTCAGAGTAATTGAAGTTAATGATTTTTTATTAGTTTTGTTTGGCTTTGAAATATAATTTTAGAAAATTTATCTAAATGCGAAATATTTTAATACTTTCTTTATTAGTAAGTCAATTACATGTAATTCATCACATGATTGAGTGAAATGTAAGACATTTTTCTTATACTTTGAAATCTCTTACGAACACGTTTAATGAAAAAGGAAAACATGTTAAACCCATTTTACTTTGTTTCATGAAGCAGCATTACATTAATTTCTGTTTACTGCAATTTAAATTTCCTGCTGCCATAAAAGATGCATGTCAAGGTCGCTGAGCACTTGTATCCCATAGAAACCCTGGAAATGTTATTATATGTATATTTGTATGGGGATGTTAATATTCTCAGCAAAATAAATTTCTTTTAATTAAAGTTAGTAACCAACGAATTGTAAGTTAATACCTTTTCGAAAGCCTCGCTCAAGTGATATTCAAGTGAGTGAGAAATCCAACCCTCATGAAGCAAAATTTTCTACGCTTACACCAATACAAAGGCATTCCGAATTTACACGCAGAAGTGGTAATATGTGGAATAGTGAAAAAACAATATTTATTTATTGGTATGTGTAAGTTACTACAAGTTACTGCAGTTATTCAAAAGAGTAAGTTAAAACACATAAAATCTCATTTTATGAATAAAATTTCCTTAATATCTTTGGATGTGTTGACCAGTAAAAGTATTGTTACTATTAATTATTTTTATTTTTAATAAAACTGCCGTAAACCAACAAATTTCAAATGATTCAAACGGTTGCGAACAAACGTAATAATCCAAGGGAACCAAATCAAAAATAAATAAACTTCGTTGATAAACTCTTTCAGTGACAAAAACTTTTCATATATTTTCTTTTCATGCACAAGTGTACACTACTATAAGTTAAAACATTTTGTGAATCTTATATTGAGATAACTCAAACATTAGTCCATATATCCAGCATAAGGCCACCTGGAATTTCGAAAATCTTTATATAAGGTACTAGCTGACCCGGCAGACTTCGTACTGCCTCAATCGATAAATAAAAGACCTGAACCTTTGTATAAATTAATTTTAAAACAAACAAAACTTGTTGACTAAAAAAGCATGTTTTTAATGAAGTATTAATATTATTTTAGACACATTATGTTGCTTACTTAAAAAACAGAGTTTCCCTGACGTACTGGCTTTTTATAAAGCTTAAATTTGATATTAACAGACACACACTGTTATGGTACAGTTTGTTAATCAATTTAAAGCTTTCTCATAAACTATATTTATTGTTTTGCTTTGTGGTGCGTAAATAAACAAGGAAGACAGTTTTCCGACGCGCGAACACCCGACGTCTATGCGTGAAACAGGGAAACTCCAAGTTGATTCCGCAACTATCTAAAGACGACCGTTTAAAATCGAATGGTAAATCCGTTGGTATCATCGGTATTCGCGGTATCAAGACATCCTCTCTTTTGTATTTTCCTTTTATGATTGTTCCCTCAACAATGTTATTCATCAGCTTTTTCACAGCCAGTCTTGTTCCATTGCATAGTGGAGGTTGATTAATGTTACGCAGCATGATGACAACTGATCCTACTTTTAACTGCAAATTGTGAGGTGGTAATCCAGCCAATTACAGTGAATTTAAAAACTCCGTGGGATAGTTGACTACCTAGTTCATAACGGTGTCGACTGATTTGAAGGAAAGCAACTGTCCTGTAAAAAAATTCTGAATAGTCGAATTGAGATCCGCGACCTCTTCATTTTTCGCTGCCAATATTACTCGTTCACCATACCGATAATGGTTATTGAACCTTTGCGTTATATCTGGGAAAACACGCTGAATAAGCTCCACTTTTGAATCTGTGATGTGACAGAAATCTGTGGGTAATATGATGAATCCGGTCGAGGGGTCCATTGCAACTTTATTATTTTCAATTTCTAACAACTGCTTCGCAAACATATTTGCAGTTTCATCATGTTGCAAAAATACTTGCATGTTAGTTGTTAATTGGAGTGTCTTTACGTACTGTCACAAATTCGATGAACTGGGCATGCATTTACTTCATCAGCAACATTTGATCGGCGAATAACTGGAGGAGTTTGACGAAAATCACCAGACAACAGAATCATGGCTTCACCAAAAATATTTTGGTTGTCGAGAATATCTTTCAATGTTCTATCCAGTGCCTCCAGTGACCTCTTATGGGCCATTGTGCATTCATCCAAACAACTAATTTGCATACCTGTAGGATCTTGGCCCTTGCGCTATTTTTGACGATGTTGCAAATTGGTGTTTCGGTGATTTGCATGTTTAATGGTAATTTCAAGGCAGAATGCGCAGTTCGCTCGCCTCTAGCAGAATCGCAGCTATTTCAGATGAAGCCAACGCTAAAGCAACATCATTTCGCGATCTGATCCTCGCCAAAAGCAATGATATGAAGAAAATTTTTCCGATTCCTCCGGAAGCATCAAGGAAATAAATTCCACCAAATACACTGTTCACAACTTTTATCAAAGTATCTTACGCAATTCTTTGTTGTTGATTTCATTGTGGAACATATATACGAACTGTTTCGGCCAATGCTTCAATGTCGTACGGTTGTTCCCTTTGCAACTTGTGGTTTAATGCATCGTGCATATGACGATTCGGTGCTGTCATTCCCAAACACGACAATACTTTATTTACTATCAATAAACACATATCTTCTATCATGATCAATGTCTCATTGTAAATTTCTTCAGTCATTTGTAATGTAGGCGCACACGATGCAAAACATCCTCAGACATGTCATCTCTATACTTTACCCACAATATTTTGGATTCGAGGGGAAACATGTCCATATGATATTCGCAAGCAATGTACGAATTTGATGCGGCGATGAAAATATTACAGAATCCTTGAGCGTATCATCCCAGTGCGAACCATTTCAAGCAAATGTAATAGTTGGCATGCCTCACGGTAAGTCTCACACAGCTGTCCATTAACTGTTCTCAGTTGTTTGAACGATGTCGGACCACGAAAATTCACCAACAACAATCGCAAATAATAACATTCATCGTTATTTGGATGTATTGTGTAGATGCGATCCAGAGCGTCTGAAGCAAATACACTTAAATGCCCTTCAACTGATGTTCCTTTTTTCCGACGCTGAAACGATTTCGATGATGCATTTCGTATGTAATAGCGTGGCATGTCAGCATACAGCAAAGTGCGAGCAAAATGAGACTGTGAAGAAACTTGTTAATGTTGTCAATAGCGGACGTGCCGCTTTGTCTTCCGCGTTCGATTTATTAAAATAAACTCGTGGACCATTTTCTAAATGGACCGCCAACTAGACTACTGTAGGGTATCTTTCGTGGATCGCAAATGAAAATATACGCCAAATTGCTTCGTTGCTACTTACATAGCGCCCCATCTGGTACTGTGATATATAATTTGCATTGGTAACAGCGAAGACAGCCATATCGCTGCCTTTGCTAACATATTTACATATGTACTTTATCAACTTTACAGAGTTACAATATTCCACATTGATGTGATTCTCAAAAGCTTTGGACAATATTGGCGAGTATGGCCCAATCCAACGATTGTCTTCATCAACATTTTGTTCTTTTACCTTCACAACTACCGATCGCTCATTGTCGTCAACTGATCGCCGACGATACAATGGGTATCCACCATTTCCCGTTATGGTTTCAGCAAGTAGGTCTCTTGGATATCACTTGGAACCCTTGCCGTCGACCATACAGGGTGAATTATAGTTGAAAAGTCCGCAAAGTCCATGTATCATGTGTTTGATAACTACTGCATGCAATTTTGGATAAATTGTTTCATCTGAAATTTCAGCTGAAATTATGGAATCAATCTCATCTGGACTTATTTTGCCCACTAATTAGAGTAAAATGTGCGCATGTGGCAATCCACGCTTTTGCCATTCTACAGGGTATATCCAACAGTGGTAACCATCCAACAATAGATTCGGCCATACACACAATGCTTTATTAAGAAATTCATGAGAGATTTTAATTTTTGTTTAAAAACTCTGGCAATTATGTCATGTCTAACAACTGGTTTTTGACTATGTGGCAATTCCCTCATTCGAACCAATTTGGGTTACATGTGAATGTAACAAATAAGTCTGGGCGGCCATAATGCCTAACATATGACATAGAATCCTGAGGATAATCGTGCATGTGGCGTGGGCTTCCTATATAAGTGGCTGGCAAAATTTTCATTCTTCCTACATTATTCACATTGCCATCGGCATTTATAGCGTCGCGGATATGAATGTATTCCTCTAATCGTAGCTGTCGTTGGTTCAAACTCGTTGACATATCAAAATATGATTTATTTCACCTTGACGCATCATGAGTCCGCATGAATAGAAATTCATAGCACTCACTTTTTTGTTGGTTTCAGCACCTGCAATCAAAAATGATAAATGTTACTTAGATGAATTGAATTTAAAAATATTATTTAATTCTACTCAATTCATTTACCTGTTTTCTTAGGTTTTTCTTCACTGTTGGATTGTGAGCACAACGATTATTAACTTACGCATCTGAATTGGATGGGAATGAATGAGGATGGAGTCATGTGTAGAAGTTCACGCAAGTGAGGAAAGTTCTCTGATTGCCATTCACTTGGGAGTGGCCAGAAACGATTCTTCAAATCAAACGAAATAAGGACTATGATTTGAGGGCATGCACCTGGAATGTCCGGTCCCTTAATTGGGAAGGTGCCGCTGCCCAGCTGGTAGATGTCCTCGTAAAGATAAAGGCTGACATCACCGCCGTCCAAGAAATGCGATGGACGGGACAAGGACAGAGACGAGTAGGTCCTTGTGACATTTACTACAGTGGCCATATAAAGGAGCGCAAGTTTGGTGTTGGATTCGTGGTGGGAGAGAGACTCCGTCGCCGAGTACTATCATTCACTCCGGAGAATGAACGTCTAGCCACAATCCGCATCAAAGCGAGGTTCTTCAACATATCGCTTATTTGCGCCCACGCCCCGACGGAAGAGAAGGACGATGTGACCAAAGATGCTTTTTATGAGTGCTTGGAGCGCACTTATGAGAGATGCCCCCGCCACGATGTCAAAATCGTGCTTGGCGACTTCAACGCCAGGGTGGGCAAAGAAGGTATCTTTGGCACTACGGTCGGTAAATTCAGCCTCCACGAGGAAACATCCCCAAATGGGTTGAGGCTGATCGACTTCGCCGGGGCCCGAAATATGGTTATCTGTAGTACTAGATTCCAGCATAAGAAAATACATCAAGCTACCTGGCTGTCTCCAGATCGAAAAACCACCAACCAGATCGATCATGTTGTGATAGACGGAAGACACGTCTCCAGTGTTTTAGATGTGCGTGTGCTCCGAGGTCCTAACATCGACTCGGACCACTATCTTGTTGCAGCCAAGATTCGCACCCGCCTCTGTGCAGCAAAAAACGCACGCCAACAAACACAAGGAAGGTTCGACGTCGAGAAGCTGCAATCACAACAGACAGCCGAACGATTTTCTACTCGGCTTGCACTCCTGCTCTCTGAGAGCACTCGTCAACAACTCGGTATAAGGGAACTGTGGGACGGCATTTCAAACTCCTTACGTACAGCTGCAACCGAAACCATTGGTTTTCGGAAAGTGCAAAAGAACAGCTGGTACGACGAGGAGTGCCGTGTCGCAGCGGAGAGAAAACAGGCTGCCTACCTCGCAACGTTACGATCGACCACAACACGTGCGGTATGGGATAGATACCGAGAGTTGAAGAGGGAAGCGAGACGCATTTGCAGACAGAAGAAGAAAGAGGCCGAAATGCGTGAGTACGAACAGCTGGATAAGCTGGCCGACAGGGGTAATGCTCGAAAATTCTACGAAAAGATGCGGCGGCTTACAGAAGGTTTCAAGACCGGAGCATACTCCTGTAGAACCCCCCAAGGTGATCTAGTTATCGATGCCCATAGCATACTTAAATTATGGAGGGAACACTTCTCCAACCTGCTGAATGGCAGTGATAGCACAACACCGGGAGAAGGCGAACCCGATTCCCCAATCGATGACGATGGAGCAGACGTTCCATTGCCCGGCCATGACGAAGTTCGAATAGCAGTTGCCCGCCTGAAGAACAACAAAGCGGCAGGGGCCGACGGATTGCCGAGCTATTCAAACACGGCGGCGAAGAACTGATGCATCATGCATCAGCTTCTTTGCAAAATATGGTCGGATGAGAGCATGCCCAACGATTGGAATTTAAGTGTGCTATGCCCAATCCATAAAAAAGGAGACCCCACAATCTGCGCCAACTACCGTGGGATTAGCCTCCTCAACATCGCATATAAGGTTCTGTCGAGCGTATTGTGTGAAAGATTAAAGCCCACTGCCAACAAGCTGATTGGACCTTATCAGTGTGGCTTCAGACCTGGTAAATCAACAACCGACCAGATATTCACCATGCGCCAAATCTTGGAAAAGACCCGTGAAAGGAGAATCGACACTCACCACCTATTCGTCGATTTCAAAGCTGCTTTCGACAGCACGAAAAGGAGCTGCCTTTATGCCGCGATGTCTGAATTTGGTATCCCCGCAAAACTAATACGGCTGTGTAAACTGACGTTGAGCAACACGAAAAGCTCCGTCAGGATCGGGAAGGACCTCTCCGAGCCGTTCGATACCAAACGAGGTTTCAGACAAGGTGATTCCCTATCGTGCGACTTTTTCAATCTGCTGCTGGAGAAAATTATTAGAGCTGCAGAACTGAATCGAGCAGGTACAATCTTTTATAAGAGTGTACAGCTGCTGGCGTATGCCGATGATATTGATATCATCGTTCTCAACACCCGCGGCGTTAGTTCTGCTTTCTTCAGACTGAACAAGGAAGCAACGCAAATGGGTCTGGCAGTGAACGAGGGCAAGACGAAATATCTCCTGTCATCAAACAAACAGTCGTCGCACTCGCGACTTGGCACTCACGTCACTGTTGACAGTCATAACTTTGAAGTTGTAGATAATTTCGTCTATCTTGGAACCAGCATTAACACCACCAACAATGTCAGCCTAGAAATCCAACGCAGGATTACTCTTGCCAACAGGTGCTACTTCGGACTGAGTAGGCAATTGAAAAGTAAAGTCCTCTCTCGACGAACAAAAACCAAACTCTATAAGTCGTCCATAATTCCCGTCCTGCTATATGGTGCAGATGCTTGGACGATGACAACAACCGATGAGTCGACGTTGCGAGTTTTCGGGAGAAAAGTTCTGCGGAAGATTTATGGTCCTTTGCGCGTTGGCCACGGCGAATACCACATCCGATGGAACGATGAGCTGTACGAGATATACGACGACATCGACATAGTTCAGCGAATTAAAAGACAGCGGCTACGCTGGCTAGGTCATGTTGTCCGGATGGATGAAAACACTCCAGCTCTGAAAGTATTCGACGCAGTACCCGCCGCGGGAAGCAGAGGAAGAGGAAGACCTCCACTCCGTTGGAAGGACCAAGTGGAAAAGGACCTGGCTTCGCTTGGAATATCCAATTGGCGCCACGTAGCGAAGAGAAGAAACGACTGGCGCGCTATTGTTGACTCGGCTATCATCGCGTAAGCGGTGTCTACGCCAGTAAAGAAGAAGATCTGAATTGCCCATAAAATAAAATAAATTTGTTAAAATTTATGATCTACATCAGGTAATGGTAACATTGCCCCCAGTAAGTGGTAAATTTGTCCTTGACATGAAATTGTCCTGTATGATATGTGTAGCGCTAAATGATGTCATCTGGAAACAGTTGTTATATTTCTAAATATTGGCCAAGAAGTGCTTAGAATCATTTCCAATCCCAAAAACTAAAGAGCATAAAGGATGTGGTGGTGAGACCAATTGTGGCAGTTTTACTTTGTCTCCAGCACAACATAATCCTGTAGATTCACCAGTGTATTTTAACGCTTTACAATATTTATAAATTATTTTCATTTCCCCAATCGTTACCGATTTGTGGGCACACCAATCAATTGCCGGATCATAGTGGAATGCAGCTCGTTCAAGAACGAACTCGTTGCACTCATAGAATATCGTAACCATGATCGATCGTAACACAATATCGTTAATCGTAATACTTCTTCTGTGTTATGAAATTTTTATTTATTATTATTATTTTTTTTTTTTTGCGTTTATTGGCTTGGTTACTAAGACCTTTAAGCCATAAATCTCCGTGTTCTGAAGAGCGACAGAATCGATTTTTTTTCAGCTTTTAAACTTTCCCTAGACCACCACGAACATTTCAAGACTAAGATAAGATAAATCCGTTCTCGTTCGTATGTATATAAGTGGCTGGCAAAATTGTCATTCTTCCTACATTCGATTTTTTCTTTTTTTTTCCTTTCAGCCGTTTTATTTGGAGTGTCTTTACGTACTGCTACAAATTCGATGATTTTAGACATGCATTTATTTTATCAGCAACAGTTGATCGGGGAATAACTGGAGGAGTTTGACGAAAATCACCTGACAACATAATCATGGCCCCACCAAAAATATTTTGGTTGTCACGAAGATCTTTCAATTTTCTGTTCAGTGCCTCCAGTGATCTCATAGGGCCATTGTGCATTCCATTCATCCCAAACAATTAATTTGCATACCGGTAGAATCTTGGCCATTTAGCTAAAATTAAGTTTCTCGAAGCCGACCAAATTTATTGAAAATCAGTACTACCAATAATTTATTACATTTTGTGACTATGCAATTTGGTCGCGTTCGCGATTCACTTTTGTTTTGTTTCGGAACGCGGCATTAGCGCACGTGAAGACTATTTTGATAGATATGATTGAATTTGAACTTTGTGCAGCGGTTATAAATTGCAAATTGACCCTTTAACGTTATGAACACACCTTAATTGCTTAGGCAACAGTGAGTGATTATAATTTAATATGGACTTTATTGGATAGCAATAAACTTCAAATTGACTTTACATTTTATTTAGAAAACGTTTGTATGGGAAATAAAAAAGGGCTGTTTTTAGGGTTTTCCCGGAGCCTTCCTTTAAACTTTCCCTAGACCTCCAAATCCGTTCAGCTGTTCTCGAGTTATATATATATATATATAGATATAATAAGCTAAACAAGTAAAATCCATATAACTCGCTTATTTGGACAGTATCAAACAAGGTACAGACGATAAAGAGAAAGCAAACAGAAGTATAGTAAAAGACTTTCAAAAATTAAATAAAGTAACCATCTGATAACGATATCCTATCTAGGATATAAAAATGATGCTACAGAATTTAGATAACACAAATTACTTCATCACTCTTGACTTAGAATCAGGATTTCACTAAATCATGATCAAGGGACAAGACAGCCTTCTCAATAAATAGTGCGTAATACGAATTCCTTCGTTTACCATTCGAACTAAAGAACGCCTCCTCACTGTGTTGATGACATATGTATTTAGGCCTTACATTAGCAAATGTACGTATGTATATATTGATGATGTCCTTATATATTCAGCAACCACCTGAACGATATAAGAAAGACATTGCCAATATCATACAAACTTTACATAAAGCCAATATGAAAATCTCAGACGAAAAGTCACATTTTTTACAGAGACAAACAGAATTCCAGTAGCACATTATTAAAAACGGTGGAACTGCAGTAGATTTCAAAAAAAATCGAAAGCATAGATAAGTACAAAACCCCTGAAAACCTAAAAGAACTTCGATCATTCTTGGACATGACCTTATAAAGGGTGATTTTTTAAGAGCTTGATAACTTTTAAAAAAAAAAAAAACGCATAAAATTTGCAAAATCTCATCGGTTCTTTATTTGAAACGTTAGATTGGTTCATGACATTTACTTTTTGAAGATAATTTCATTTAAATGTTGACCGCGGCTGCGTCTTAGGTGGTCCATTCGGAAAGTCCAATTTTGGGCAACTTTTTCGAGCATTTCGGCCGGAATAGCCCGAATTTCTTCGGAAATGTTATCTTCCAAAGCTGGAATAGTTGCTGGCTTATTTCTGTAGACTTTAGACTTGACGTAGCCCCACAAAAAATAGTCTAAAGGCGTTAAATCGCATGATCTTGGTGGCCAACTTACGGGTCCATTTCTTGAGATGAATTGTTGTCCGAAGTTTTCCCTCAAAATGGCCATAGAATCGCGAGCTGTGTGGCATGTAGCGCCATCTTGTTGAAACCACATGTCAACCAAGTTCAGTTCTTCCATTTTTGGCAACAAAAAGTTTGTTAGCATCGAACGATAGCGATCGCCATTCACCGTAACGTTGCGTCCAACAGCATCTTTGAAAAAATACGGTCCAATGATTCCACCAGCGTACAAACCACACCAAACAGTGCATTTTTCGGGATGCATGGGCAGTTCTTGAACGGCTTCTGGTTGCTCTTCACCCCAAATGCGGCAATTTTGCTTATTTACGTAGCCATTCAACCAGAAATCAGCCTCATCGCTGAACAAAACACGCGCGCGAAACACATTTCGAACCGAACACTGATTTTGGTAATAAAATTCAATGATTTGCAAGCGTTGCTCGTTAGTAAGTCTATTCATGATGAAATGTCAAAGCATACTGAGCATCTTTCTCTTTGACACCATGTCTGAAATCCCACGTGATCTGTCAAATACTAATGCATGAAAATCCTAACCTCAAAAAAATCACCCGTTATTTCAGGAAATTTCTTTTCTCACTTCTTTCTGTGAAGAAGGATCAGAAAGTTGTTCAATTTATAATTTTTAGCTTTGCCATCGTCGCGAAAAGAGGCTTGCTGGCAAAGGCATGCTTGGGGAGATGTGTTGGTGTCTGCTATTATGAATGAAGCGAGTTTGCTTTTTCAAAGTGCGCTTACGTTCATGAATGAAAATGTTGTTGTTGTGTGTTTTTCTACAAATTTGGCATCGACTATTTGGCTGCTAGTGACGCTGCTGATGCTATTTGAGAATATGTATTGTAGTTTTTGTAGAACAATGTTTGTAGTTTTTGTGAGCGAAATACTTACATGAATACGCATATATGTATGTATGTAGGTTTGTGTATACATTATTTTTTAGGCAATGTCATACACACATATGTACATTTAGAGCAGTGCGCTCACATTATGTTACTGATAAACGATAATATCTTGATTTGAATTATACTTAGACTAGCTGTCCCCGCAGCCATTGTCTTGCGTGAAATTATGTATTTTGAAATCAAAAGAAAGTTAAATTTATCATTTCATTTTTGTTTTTTTTTTTTTTTCAATGTAACGCAGCTTTACATTTTATTCGTCTTCGCTAAAATTGAAATGGTACAATTTCGGTTGATAGTTCCGGTGGTTCGATATCAATTCCATCTTCCCTTTATCAATTCATGAAAGATGAACTCATCACGAATGTTTATCCGAACGTTGGCCAAATTGTCATAACTGCGATTCCTTGAGTGCACGCGCAATTTTAGCTGCCAAAAATACCGATGTTAATTACATAAACTGGAAGGTTCAAAGTCAAATTCCGGGAGGTTTGCGCTCATACAAATCGATCGATGACAATGAAGACGAAGCCGTGAATTATTCAGTGGAATTTCTAAATTCTTTGGAGAGGCTTGGTATACCGCATCATAATTTGCGTACGTTTGATCTGTCATTATTACGTTTCACAATTTTTATTCGTCGAAACTGTGTAATGGACCCCAATGATTGTGTCGCAGTTATCGAGTACAAGGGGACAGCCATTTAATTTCAAACGTATTCCGTTTCCAGAGAAAATTGCATTTGCGATGACATTCAACAGGACACAAGGATAGTCGCTAGAAGAGTGTGGCATAAATCTGGAAATACGATGTTTTTCGCACGACCAGATATACGTGGCGTGTTCACGAGTTGGAAACCCATCTTCTCTGTATATTTACGCACAGAAACTAAATATAATTGTTTATCAAGCTGAGCTACATTAAAAAAAATTAATGATTTGCAACACAATATATTGTAAATTCAACTTTCTTTTCATTTCAAAACGCATAATTTCACGCAGGGTAACGGGTGCAGGATCAGCTAGTTTGAAATATTAATTTATTTAAAATTAAAAAATTAAATTAAAGCAAAATAAAATTAAAATAACGTTTCCTAATTTTTCTCGATTTTGTAAAAATAATTAAAATTTTTACCATTTTCCAGAAAGTAATGGTTCTTATAATACAAAATAATCACCCATAAGTGACTTAGAGAATGCTTTGTCTATTTTTCTTCAAAGCATTTCTTCTTATTTATTCTAGCATGAATTCAGTCGTTTTACATATATAATATTTTTTCCACTGCACGTGCTCAATTCTGCTAAATAGCAGCGACAACGGCGAATTCCTTACTTTGATTCTATCGGCTCTGTTAGCCGCCAAATTGAACATCATACGGAATTCAATTTGCACCTTCTCTATATTTTACATTCTCTGGCCCGGCGCGTTTTTCAGACTGCATCGCAAACAACGGCCACGGCGATATGGCGGTTTTGTTTACTGTTTGAATTTTTTAATTCATAATATCTTTTGAATTAAAAGTCCAATTTAAATAATTTAAAAACTATTTTATAGGTAGCTAAATGGTCTTGACCATAAAATAATTTATTTGGATAAGGATTAATATAAACACATAAATAGCATGGTTTGAATTTGGATAGCATTTTCATTAATGTTTAAAATGAAAAAAGTTGCTGTAGTGACATAACTACATACAATAGTTGGACATATGCTACCGCGGAGTTTTTTGTAGACATTATGATGTTCTTCAATATTGTTGTACATTATTTTGTTCTATCGCTAATAGTTTCGACAGCGCATTCGACGAAAGACATTTTAAGACTCATTTTTCTACACCTTGTTTGTTACATTGTTCAAATTTTACCAAGGATCCCTAATTTTTTTCAAAATGAAATGTAACCTATGTCAAATTAGAAGAATATATCATTCTATTGGTGAAAGATTTTTTTAAATCGGCCCAGTACTTTTTGAGCCTATTCATTACAAACATACAAAAATAGGTACAAATCTTTCCTCTCTATAATATTAGTGTAGATATGGGAGCTCAGAGAAGTATTGCGTAAAGGAGAATATTATGTCACATACTTTTAAATTTTTTTTAGCGTGAAGAAAACTTAAAAAATTTCAATTGTTTAACAAAAAATTATGTAAAATATTATTATTTAAAAAAAGGACCATGAAAAATATTTATAATATAACGGGTGATTTTTTTGAGGTTAGGATTTTCATGCATTAGTATTTGACAGATCACGTGGGATTTCAGACATGGTGTCAAAGAGAAAGATGCTCAGTATGCTTTGACATTTCATCATGAATAGACTTACTAACGAGCAACGCTTGCAAATCATTGAATTTTATTACCAAAATCAGTGTTCGGTTCGAAATGTATTTCGCGCTTTACGTCCGATTTATGGTCTACATAATCGACCAAGTGAGCAAACAATTAATGCGATTGTGACCAAGTTTCGCACTCAGTTTACTTTATTGGACATTAAACCAACCACACGAATGCGTACAGTGCGTACAGAAGAGAATATTGCGTCTGTTTCTGAGAGTGTGGCTGAAGACCGTGAAATGTCGATTCGTCGCCGTTCGCAGCAATTGGGTTTGTGTTATTCGACCACATGGAAGATTTTACGCAAAGATCTTGGTGTAAAACCGTATAAAATACAGCTCGTGCAAGAACTGAAGCCGAACGATCTGCCACAACGTCGAATTTTCAGTGAATGGGCCCTAGAAAAGTTGGCAGAAAATCCGCTTTTTTATCGACAAATTTTGTTCAGCGATGAGGCTCATTTCTGGTTGAATGGCTACGTAAATAAGCAAAATTGCCGCATTTGGGGTGAAGAGCAACCAGAAGCCGTTCAAGAACTGCCCATGCATCCCGAAAAATGCACTGTTTGGTGTGGTTTGTACGCTGGTGGAATCATGGGACCGTATTTTTTCAAAGATGCTGTTGGACGCAACGTTACGGTGAATGGCGATCGCTATCGTTCGATGCTAACAAACTTTTTGTTGCCAAAAATGGAAGAACTGAACTTGGTTGACATGTGGTTTCAACAAGATGGCGCTACATGCCACACAGCTCGCGATTCTATGGCCATTTTGAGGGAAAACTTCGGACAACAATTCATCTCAAGAAATGGACCCGTAAGTTGGCCACCAAGATCATGCGATTTAACGCCTTTAGACTATTTTTGTGGGGCTACGTCAAGTCTAAAGTCTACAGAAATAAGCCAGCAACTTTTCCTGCTTTTGAAGACCACATTTCGGAAGAAATTCGGGATATTCCGGCCTAAATGCTCTATAAAGTTGCCCAAAATTGGACTTTCCGAATGGTCCACCTAAGACGCAGCCGCGGTCAACATTTAAATGAAATTATCTCCAAAAGTAAATGTCATGAACCAATCTAACGTTTCAAATAAAGAACCGATGAGATTTTGCAAATTTTATGCGTTTTTTTAAAAAAAAAAGTTATCAAGCTCTTAAAAAATCACCCTTTATATTGGAGTTGTTGGAACTAAAACGTTACCATCTTCTTCTTCTTCTTCACTGGCGTAGACACCGCTTACGCGATTATAGCCGAGTCAACAACAGCGCGCCAATCGTTTCTTCTCTTCGCTACGTGGCGCCAATTGGATATTCCAAGCGAGGCCAGGTCCTTCTCCACTTGGTCCTTCCACCGGAGTGGAGGTCTTCCTCTTCCTCTGCTTCTCGCGGCGGGTACTGCGTCGAATACTTTCAGAGCTGGAGTGTTTTCATCCATCCGGACAACATGACCTAGCCAGCGTAGCCGCTGTCTTTTAATTCGCTGAACTATGTCGATGTCGTCGTATATCTCGTACAGCTCATCGTTCCATCGGATGCGGTATTCGCCGTGGCCAACGCGCAAAGGACCATAAATCTTCCGCAGAACTTTTCTCTCGAAAACTCGCAACGTCGACTCATCGGTTGTTGTCATCGTCCAAGCCTCTGCACCATATAGCAGGACGGAAATTATGAGCGACTTATAGAGTTTGGTTTTTGTTCGTCGAGAGAGGACTTTACTTTTCAATTGCCTACTCAGTCCGAAGTAGCACCTGTTGGCAAGAGTAATCCTGCGTTGGATTTCTAGGCTGACATTGTTGGTGGTGTTAATGCTGGTTCCAAGATAGACGAAATTATCTACAACTTCAAAGTAATGATTGTCAACAGTGACGTGAGTGCCAAGTCGCGAGTGCGACGACTGTTTGTTTGATGACAGGAGATATTTCGTCTTGCCCTCGTTCACTGCCAGACCCATTTGCGTTGCTTCCTTGTCCATTCTGGAGAAAGCAGAACTAATGGCGCAGTTGTTGAAGCCAACGATGTGAATATCATCGGCGTACGCCAACAGCTGTACACTCTTGTAAAAGATTGTACCTGCTCGATTCAGTTCTGCAGCTCTAATAATTTTCTCCAGCAGCAGATTGAAAAAGTCGCACGATAGGGAATCACCTTGTCTGAAACCTCGTTTGGTATCGAACGGCTCGGAGAGGTCCTTCCCGATCCTGACGGAGCTTTTCGTGTTGCTCAACGTCAGTTTACACAGCCGTATTAGTTTTGCGGGGATACCAAATTCAGACATCGCGGCATAAAGGCAGCTCCTTTTCGTGCTGTCGAAAGCAGCTTTGAAATCGACGAATAGGTGGTGAGTGTCGATTCTCCTTTCACGGGTCTTTTCCAAGATTTGGCGCATGGTGAATATCTGGTCGGTTGTTGATTTACCAGGTCTGAAGCCACACTGATAAGGTCCAATCAGCTTGTTGACAGTGGGCTTTAATCTTTCACACAATACGCTCGACAGAACCTTATATGCGATGTTGAGGAGGCTAATCCCACGGTAGTTGGCGCAGATTGTGGGGTCTCCTTTTTTATGGATTGGGCATAGCACACTTAAATTCCAATCGTTGGGCATGCTCTCATCCGACCATATTTTGCAAAGAAGCTGATGCATGCTCCTTATCAGTTCTTCGCCGCCGTGTTTGAATAGCTCGGCGGGCAATCCGTCGGCCCCTGCCGCTTTGTTGTTTTTCAGGCGGGCAACTGCTATTCGAACTTCGTCATGGCCGGGCAATGGAACGTCTGCTCCATCGTCATCGATTGGGGAATCGGGTTCGCCTTCTCCCGGTGTTGTGCTATCACTGCCATTCAGCAGGTTGGAGAAGTGTTCCCTCCATAATTTAAGTATGCTCTGGGCATCGATAACTAGATCACCTTGGGGGGTTCTACAGGAGTATGCTCCGGTCTTGAAACCTTCTGTAAGCCGCCGCATCTTTTCGTAGAATTTTCGAGCATTACCCCTGTCGGCCAGCTTATCCAGCTGTTCGTACTCACGCATTTCGGCCTCTTTCTTCTTCTGTCTGCAAATGCGTCTCGCTTCCCTCTTCAACTCTCGGTATCTATCCCATCCCGCACGTGTTGTGGTCGATCGTAACGTTGCGAGGTAGGCAGCCTGTTTTCTCTCCGCTGCGACACGGCACTCCTCGTCGTACCAGCTGTTCTTTTGCACTTTCCGAAAACCAATGGTTTCGGTTGCAGCTGTACGTAAGGAGTTTGAAATGCCGTCCCACAGTTCCCTTATACCGAGTTGTTGACGAGTGCTCTCAGAGAGCAGGAGTGCAAGCCGAGTAGAAAATCGTTCGGCTGTCTGTTGTGATTGCAGCTTCTCGACGTCGAACCTTCCTTGTGTTTGTTGGCGTGCGTTTTTTGCTGCACAGAGGCGGGTGCGAATCTTGGCTGCAACAAGATAGTGGTCCGAGTCGATGTTAGGACCTCGGAGCACACGCACATGAATTTACCGACCGTATTGCCAAAGATACCTTCTTTGCCCACCCTGGCGTTGAAGTCGCCAAGCACGATTTTGACATCGTGGCGGGGCATCTCTCATAAGTGCGCTCCAAGCACTCATAAAAAGCATCTTTGGTCACATCGTCCTTCTCTTCCGCCGGGGCGTGGGCTCAAATAAGCGATATGTTGAAGAACCTCGCTTTGATGCGGATTGTGGCTAGACGTTCATTCTCCGGAGTGAATGATAGTACTCGGCGACGGAGTCTCTCTCCCACCACGAATCCAACACCAAACTTGCGCTCCTTTATATGGCCACTGTAGTAAATGTCACAAGGACCTACTCGTTTCTGTGCTTGTCCCGTCCATCGCATTTCTTGGACGGCGGTGATGTCAGCCTTTATCTTTACGAGGACATCTACCAGCTGGGCAGCGGCACCTTCCCAATTAAGGGACCGGACATTCCAGGTGCATGCCCTCAAATCATAGTCCTTATTTCGTTTGCCATGGTCGTCATCAAAAGGGGGGTCTCTCATCCGAGGCTGTTGGTGGTTTTTCATTGGGGGTGTTTTTTTACGTGGCGGGTCCCAAACCCAGCGCACAACCCTAAGTAGGGGATATTTCGCCTTCTCACTTTAGCTCGCCTTCAAACGGATGTTCTTAGGCTACCCAGAGGATACTTGGTCAAAGACCGGAAGTCGTGAGCTGCTTGAGTCATATGTAAAAGAATCGTTTCTGGCCACTCCCAAGTGAATGGCGATCAGAGAACTTTCCTCACTTGCGTGAACTTCTACACATGACTCCATCCTCCATCAAATAGACGAAAAAAAAATTGACTCACTCCACATAGCATAAAAAAGTCCATTGCCAGTCAAAATTTTATAAAGACTTCTAAACGTTATTATTACAATAATTTTCAATTGTTATACTAAAATTCAGTTTCTGCTAAAACAATTAGTTTTGCTATATGTGACTCTTAAAATTCCGTCCTTCATTAAAATGAAGTAAACAGAATGAATAACAATCAAAACTTAAATGACATTTTTCTTGGTATTCATTTAGTTTTAAGTTAGGCAATTAAAATCATTGTATAGCTTTTTCGCAAGAATATGAAAAGGCCTTACTATATCACTTTCCACTTTCCAAATTTTGTCGTCCACAATAATCTTATTAAATTGTATGGCTTTATCAATTAACCTATGTTGACTGTGTAATTGTACTTTTACCCTATTTATTTAAAAGTTCTCCACGAAAATTAATCCCTTAATTAAATACTTGCCACAACAATAACAAAGTAAACGTGGAGAGCAGGAAAGATGCCTAGATTTTTTAGCAGCAAGGACTAAGTTCATCTAATATTTGATGGAGTGACCTAGCGTTCAGCCACTTAAAGTTTGGAACTCTATTTAATAGTTGTGCCGTTGTGTCAGTGTACATATGTATAAGCCGCTTATCTCCGAGCAATATAAACTTTTGATTTTCAATTAAAGTTATATTTAGTTTTGCAGGTCTTGCCCGGCTTCTAGATTATATCATCATTGCCTTTTTCTTTCTGTTTCACTCAATAATTTCATATCTTTTATGTTGTCTTTTCTTTTACTAAACTTTGTAACAGTTTGGCTGTGGCTGAACTCCTTCATGGTAGCTTAAATAGATTTTCATCGAAACTATCCTGCATTGGAGAGAAATTTTCATATTTACTGTCTCCTGCCTTCTCGGTGTTTATTGTTCAGCCAATGTGCTTTTATTTGCGTGTTTTGAGAAAATGGCGAGTTACGTCATTATTCAAAATTTATGAACAACTTTTCACTTCAATAAATAGAACACTAAGCGGCCGAAACAGCAAAGCAGGAAAGCAGAGTAAGGAAAACTTATATAATGCCAACTTTAAATGCACTTTTACTTTCAATGTAGTGTTTTTTTTTTTTTTTTTTACGAGGAGGAAGCATCGAAAGCCTGGACCCCATGTCAGTGTGGAATTTTAATCCGAACTAAACCTCCTACCGTCCTGTACCATTCCCCCCGGTACCACCGTCAAGTATTACGTCGGGAGGATGGTTGAGTGACACTCATGCGTACGTGATGGTCAAAATGCAGTCAGTTACAAGTTGCATTTACTTGGCCCCACCTCTGTTGGTCGAATAACCCCCCTTGTACAGTGTTCGTCGCCCACCCTTCCCGTCACGTCAATGTTAGTGTGTTTGGGTCGTGGTTGTTCGATATATTTAACACCTCTCTTCTCCGCTGCTGTTCGCTAGCACGTTGGGATTTCATAACCCTTGCTGCCACTTCGCTTGCCGCTTTCCATTTCTCTGCTGATTCGACCATTTGGTTTACCAAGTTATCAGGAGTTGGCTCTACACCGAACGCATTTTTTAAGTGCTGCCTCTCATGACTATATTTCGGGCAATAGAAAAATGAGTGTTCTACATTTTCGATGGTATCGCCTCCGCAATGATCGCATGTGTCGTTATCTTCATGTCCGAATCGTTTTAGGTATGCTTTGAAGCAGCCATGTCCTGTGAGGATTTGGGTTAGATGGAAATCTACCTCGCCGTGCGGTCTGTTTAGCCATGGTTCGACGTTAGGGATCAGTCGGAATGTCCACCGCCCGTTTTCGCTTTCCTCCCAGCGTTTTTGCCAGTGATTCACCGCCTCTGTCCTTGCAATTTCTTTTAGTGTAATATGCGATAACCTGACATTTGTAAGACATTGGATGTCTTTGGCCAAGAGGTCTAATGGGTGTAGGCACGAAATTATTAGTGCAGCATCTTCCGATACTGTGCGGAATGCAGAGCATACTCTCAACGCGCAGGTGGCATATATTGAAAAGAGGCCACGCCGATAAGATTTTATATCGAGAGCTTTTTCCCATATCTGGACGCCGTCCAGCGCGACTGACTTTAATACACCAGCTAATAGCCGCCTTCTATTTTGCTTTGGCCCGCGGGTATTTAACATTAACCGGGTTAGGGCTCTGCACACTTTTGTAGCTTTTTCGCATGTGTACGCTAAGTGCTCCTTAAAGGACATCCTTGCATCAAGAATAATACCCAAGTATTTAATTGCCGGTTGTGTAGTGATGCTTACACCCTTTATGCTGAACGTGGTAACTTCCCGAACTTTTCTGCCAGTAATGAGAACCGCCTCGGTCTTGCTCTCCGCTAGGTTTAGTCCGTTAGTTTCTAGCCATTCGCTTATTAACGTTATTGTCCTGTTGGTAATCGTAACTATATCGTGTATGTGCTTTGCTGTAACCACGACAGCGATGTCGTCTGCGAACCCAAAGATGTGAACGTTTTTAGGTACCTTCAGTCGCAGTACTCCATCGTACATGATGTTCCAGAGTAGCGGCCCAAGTACAGATCCCTGGGGTACTCCACCGGTGACTTTGTATTTTTTGGAGCCTTCGTTTGTGTTGTAGCTTAGAGTTCTTCCCTCGAAATAGCTTACAATAATGTTGTAAAGGTATAGAGGCACGGAGAAGCTTTTTAGTGCCCTCAATATACTATGCCAGGATGCCGAGTTAAAGGCATTCTTTACATCCAGCGTTACCACCATACAGTACTGTATTGTGCCTCCTTTCCATCTCTTACCACTTATAGCCCGTTCGGCCAGGGTCTTTACTAGAGTTACCGCTGCAGCTGTGGATCTTGCCTTTCTGCATCCGAATTGGTTTGGGGATAATCCGCTGGCATCTTCAATTGCCTTATTTAGCCGTTGGGATATGATCCGCTCCAGAACCTTTCCAGCGGTGTCTAATATGCAGAGGGGCCGGAAGTGGGACGGTTCTGTCATTGGTTTATTGGGTTTCGGCAGTAATATAAGATATTGCCTTTTCCAAATGGTGGGAAAGCGGCCTTCTTGGATGCATATATTACACATTGTTCGAAAAGGTGCTATGTTTCTGGCAATCGCCGTTTTTAGCGCTACATTCGGAATTCCATCTGGTCCCGGGGCTTTAGATGGGTTTAATCGTTTACATGCTTCTCGGACTTCTTCATTCGAAACAGCCGGTATATTCTGTCTTTGTGGAACTCTCACGATCTCTTGATGGTGTGGGGGTCGGGTAGGGAAGAGTTCGGAAACTATTCTCTCAATTATTGAAGGGGAGGTTGGCATTTGTCCGCCCGTTCGGAGTTTTCCCATTACCGTTTTGTAGGCAAGTCCCCAAGCGTTGTTCTCAACATCGTCGCACAGTTTAAGGAAACATTCAAGCTTACTTTTTTTGATTGCATGTTTTAGCAATTTTCTTTTCTCCTTGAACTGTTTTTGGAGGGTGGTGTATTCCGATGTACCACGTGACCTTTGGTACGAGCGTCTTGCTTTCTGGCATTTCTTACGTAATTTTGCGATCGTCTCGCTCCACCAATGTACTGGGGGGCGGTGTTTGCGCCGAGATAGCTTGGACATTGAAGCGTCGCATGCACTCTTAATACAACTCATAATAGACCGGGCAGCTTTGTTAGCCGACAACAGATTGTCGGGAAGGGTAGTTGGACTGAAGGCTTCTTCAAAGAGATCTGGGTCGAATGTTTTGAGTCGCCAGTTACTTTCCTTTTGGGTCGATGAACCCTGTCGTGTGTGTGTAGCATTAATTTCGAAAATGATTGCGTAGTGATCGCTAAAAGTGTAATGGTTGCTGATTTTCCAGTGAGATCTGCGGACTAAACTCGAGTGAACAAATGTTAAATCAATTACCGATTGTCGGCCACCTTTGTTAAAAGTGCATTGATTGCCTACGTTTAAAATCTCCAGATCAAGAGAAGCAAAGGCTTCTAGTAAGGTTTTTCCTCTGCTGTTGGTTCTTTTGCTTCCCCATTCGATAGCCCAGGCATTAAAATCACCAGCTATTATCACTTCGGTTTTGCCTCTGGCATCGACCACTAGGTTGTCGATAATACGCCTGTATTCCTCGTCGCTAAGGCTAGGAGGTAAGTAGCAGCTGTATATATTAAAATCATTGATCGTTGTACGGACAAAACCATCTGAAGAGAAAGGCGATTCCAGCTGCGCAAAGTTGGGATTACATTTCCATATAGCCGCTTTCTTTCGCGTGTCGCTTATCCATGTTACGCCTTGTCCGATTTTGTATGGTTCGCTTAGTAGAACTACATCAACTGACTGTTTTAATAAGTCGTGTGCCGCTTGGCAATGATTTGCATTAAGTTGTAAGAACCTCATGTGATCTGTTGAGCTGCTTTCTTGTATATTGGGCACCTGACGCTTCCTGTAAAGTGCTCAATTTCTTTTGTCCCGGCTTTCAAGCAGAGAAAACATTTTGGTTTGTTATTGCAGTCCTTTGCCTGGTGCTCCCCTTCGCCACATCTCCTGCAGAGTCTGGACCTGTCCTCATTTGAGCTTGTTTTTGCAGTGTGTCCGTAGTCGAGACATTTAAAGCATCGCTGTGGTTGCCTATATTCTCGTATACGGCAGTTTACCTATCCAACTTTCAGCTTTCTAGTCACTAGAAGCTGTCTAGCTGCTTCAACTGAGAGTTTAATAAATGCTGTTTGGGTGTCTCCATAAGACTTTCTTAAGCTCTTGATTGACGAGATCGTCAATTCAGAGTTTCCTAGTTCTCTCTGCAGGGCATAAAGAACTTCTTCCTTGCTTGTGACTTCATCAAGGTCTTTGCACTCCAGTAGAGTCTCCTGGGTCAGAAGTTTAAAGTGGGCTTGATCCCAAAGACATTTTTCCATAGTCACCTTAGAGTCGGTTGGAATCACTGCTCCGCTCAATTGTAGTAGCATTTCACCCCTTTGCGTTTTGCGTATCTTTGTCACGATATTTCCAAATCCGCTGAGTGTTGAGTCGGACTTGATTTTCCGTAGCATCTCCGCATAAGAAAGGTCCCCATTTTTTGATATTAAAATCGCTTGGGGTTTTGTCTTTGGCAATTTTGCTATCTTCTGGTTGCCTTTCTTAGCTACTATATTCCACTGTTCCTCCATTGGCTTTGTTGTTGTTGCTTTATTAATGGACCCTTTCGTTGGCTGTGTGGCTAATTGATTTATTGCTGGCAACTTTACAGTGGCTTCAAACATTTGCTTAGTAGAAATATCATTCGTTATTTCTGATCGCTTGAACTGACCAATTAGGCTTGTTCTTGCTCGGGTTTTTGGCGAATTGATACAAGATCGCTTACTTTGTTGTTGAGTCTGCTCCTCCGCCATTGGTTCTCCGCTGAGTGTAATGCGACCTCTTTTTACCTGGGCGGTCGGGTGGATTGCCGACTCTCTTGCCTCTGCTACTACTTGTTTTTGCAATTGCGAAATTTTGTCAATTATGTTTCGCCTTTGTTTTTGGCCATGGGTGAGCGCGATTAACTCTTCTATAAGTATGCCTAGAGTAGCAAGCGCGCTCTCTTCTTCGCTCGCACTTATTGCATCTTCTTTTCTAGTGGTGCCTTGTGTTGGCAGGTCGGCTGCGCTGGCTTGATTAGTTGCCATTGTGATGTTATTTGATGGAGTCACATCGTGCGTGGCCGTATTTGATGGGGTCACCTCTTTTAAAGTTGGTGTAACAACTTTAATTGTCTGGGCGCTTTGTCGATCAGGCGATCGGGCGGTCTTGTTGCTCCTTGTAAACGGGCTACAATCCTCCTTGTTACCAGAGATGGCATGTGCTGCTTTGGGTTTAGCTGATATTTCTCAGCTATTCCTATAGCAGTCCACTAGTGTAGCTGTTGCTCAAAAATTCCTCAGCGTGAGATGCCCAGGAATTTCTCTTTGTGTGGATTGTGGATTGTGGGATCTAAGCAGGTATCAAAGGGAGAGCTAAGAAGATGCGCTCTTCGCAATTTCCCTTTTGTGCTAGCCTTTTCCCAAATAAATAAATATTTTTTAAGTGTTTTAACACTCACCGCCTTTGTAGTTTTATTATGCTCAGTTTTTTGATTAGCTTGAGCTGATGTGGACACTGTGTGTGTTTCCGCGCACTTAGGAATTAATTTAGGATTATTTCTTATCGTATTTGATGCCATAAACGGAGCACCAAAAAAAAAACACGTCACGTCACTAACTCGCTCACTCACAGATCAGATCAATGTATGTAGTGTATCGTTGAGAATACGTAGGGTAGAAGGGGAAGCATTCGCCACTGGGGCACATTCGCCACCCACGGTTATCTCTAAACCCAGTATAGCAATCGAACTTGAATTATCGATAATGTTTGCTTCATCTGACCACCTCTTGTTTAACTTACTTTGGAAGTTGAAGTTTGCAAGTGATCGTAAACAGTTGCGTTAATCCGTTTTGTGTTGCAGTGGAAAGTTTTTAAAGTTCGTATTTTTATACTCTCGCAACAAAGTTGCTAAAGAGAGTATTATAGTTTTGTTCACATAACGGTTGTTTGTAAGTCCTAAAACTAAAAGAGTCAGATATAGGGTTATATGTATATACCAAAGTGATCAGGGTGACGAGTAGAGTTGAAATCCGGATGTCTGTCTGTCCGTCCGTCCGTGCAAGCTGTAACTTGAGTAAAAATTGAGATATCATGATGAAACTTGGTACACGTATTTCTTGGCTCCATAAGAAGGTTAAGTTCGAAGATGGGCAAAATCGGCCCACTGCCACGCCCACAAAATGGCGGAAACCGAAAACATATAAAGTGTCATAACTAAGCCATAAATAAAGATATTAAAGTGAAATTTGGCACAAAGGATCGCATTAGGGAGGGGCATATTTGGACGTAATTTTTTTGGAAAAGTGGGCGTGGCCCCGCCCCCTAAAAAGTTTTTTGTACATATCTCGGAAACTACTGTTGCTAATTCAACCAAACTCTACAGAATTGTTTCCTTCAGGCATCTCCATATACAGTTCAAAAATGGAAGAAATCGGATAATAACCACGTCCACCTCACATACAATGGTTATGTTGAAAATCACTAAAAGTGCGTCAACCGACTAACAAAAAACGTCAGAAACACAAAATTTTACGGAAGAAATGGCAGAAGGAAGCTGCACCCAGGCTTTTTTTTTTAATTGAAAATGGGCGTGGCGTCGCCCACTTATGGACCAAAAACCATATCTCAGGAAATGCTCGACCGATTTCAATGAAATTCGGTATATAATATTTTCTTAACACCCTGATAACATGTGCGAAATATGGGTGAAATCGGTTCACAACCACGCCTTCTTCCAATATAACGCTATTTTGAATTCCATCTGATGCCTTCTCTGTATAATATATACATTAGGAACCAATGATGATAGCGGAATAAAACTTTACACAAATACGGTATTTGAGCTGAGGTATCCCTTGTGGAAAAATTGTCGTGATCGGACTATAACTTTTCAAGGTCCCTAATATCGAACACGAAGAAGAACTCAGTGGCTAACCTAACCTAACCTAATTTTTCATCGAAAATATCGGTAAATCTCTCAGAATTTAATTCTTATTAATTTTACAGCAAAATAAAAAATATGTACTCGTAAATGACGGATAATGAAATCTCGATTATCACTTTATCATGCGAGAGTATAAAATGTTCGGTGACACCCGAACTTATCCTTTCCTTACTTGTTTATAATAACTTTGTTAATTAAGGTGTTCAGTAAAAGATTTTCATAAGTGTGATACCGACTATATTGCTTCTAGTAAAAATACAAAAAAAGTTGATAAAGTGCTGGAGAGTGTAAAACAAAGTGAGTTTTGAAGCATGCCTGCACCTGGGGCACATCCGCCACACTACAGGTGGGGTTGTTTCGCCGGCATATGGGCCCAATGGCGTAAATCCACCACCGGCATATGTATCCCATGGGGTAAATGCACCACACGCATATGTACCATGATGGGATAAATTTACCATACCCCATCTGGAAAATTAGCACATGAGTAGACATATTAAAACGTGGGAAATATTTAATAAACTGATAAGCGCATTTTGGTACTTGTATCAATATTTTCCACATAGGTTGTTATTAGCACCATGGTTCGAAACTATAAAAAAAGACAGACCGAAGTGATTTGGATGAGAAAAAAGTTAAACTTGATCAAGGATGTTCTTTTAAAGAAATTCAATAAAAGTGAATCTGCGCGAACCTGTGGCTTGAAACGTACTACGTTACGAGACCGACTAGCGAAGATAAATAAGGAAAGAGCTAAAGCACTTGATGATTCTGGGCAATCCTCGGACGATGACACATTTTTGTTCTCTTCGAAATATAGCTCAAAGCAGATATTTAAAAAAAAATGGAAAATGAAATAGCAGAATACTTCAAAGTATGTTCAAACCTCCAACATGGATTCACGTACAGCGCTGCACGGAAGTTCGTTTTTGATTATGCTGAAATGAATGAAACTAAAATCCCTTTACCCTGGACAAATAATAAAATAGCAGGAGTTGATTGGATGCAAGGCTTCATGAAACGACACAGTGATTTAAGTTTGAGAAAACCTGAAAACACCAGCCTTGCGCGTTCTATGTCTTTTACCAAAGCAGCTGTTATGGCATTTTTTGACAATGTGCACATTCTGTATTGTAAATTTTCGTTTGCTCCTGTCGACATTTATAATCTTGATGAATCAGGAATAACAACTGTTATGCCTCCTCCAAAGGTATTTTAGCACGTTTTCTTTACCTTTTTGCATTTGTACATACATCTTTAACCTCACCTAATGGTTTTTTTGCTAGGTGATTTCGACGAAAGGAAAGCGTACTGTGTCTCAGGTGGCGTCCGCGGAAAGAGGTTCTTTAGATACCATGGTGGGCATAATAAATGCTACTGGAAATGCCCTTCCACCAGTATACTTTTTCCGGGAGTTAAGTACAAAGATCACTTTGTTAATGGTGGTCCCAACGGCTGCGTAGGTATTGCTGCTAAAAGTGGGTGGATGTCAACGGACGGCTTCTGTGAAGTTCTGAAACATGTTCAAAAAAACACCCGATGTTCCTCAGAAAGACCGATTTTCCTTTTTTTGGACAATCATGTTTCGCACTGCAGCTTGGCTGCTATAATGTTTTGCAGGGAGAATGGCATCCACATGATAAGCTCCTCACCGTATTCGTCGCACAAGTTACAGCCCTTGGACTTATCGGTATTTGGACCATTTAAAAAACATTTGGCCACGTCATATAGTGATTTCTTTTATCCAATCCTAAACGAGCTATTACGATTTACGATATACCCCAACTTTCGAAAATTCCTTTTTAAAAGTCCTTCCTTTTCAAAACATATGCAAAGGTTTTTCCACAGCTGGAATAAGTCCATTTAACAGACAAGCAATTTCTGAGGCAGACTTCATTAGCGTAGATGTCAAACATCAAACTGCTGATATTGACTTTGCATTAGAATTAGTTACAAAACAAAACAATGTTTCAATTGAGCCTGCTACTCCTTGCGAATCTTCACCCATACCATCTGTTGGCAAAACTCCAGAGCAAGTTCGCCCTATTCCTAGAATAATCAAACCTTTTAACTCTTCGAAGTCAAGGAAAGGTTCATATAAAATTCTTACATCTACACCTTCCAAGAAAGAAAAGGAGAAAATTAAATCAGGGAAGGTGCTGCCACGAAAAACTACCAAAAGGTCCTTGACTTTTAAAAAAAGAGTATCCTCGGATGAATCATCAGATGATGATTCCTTAGTTACAAGTTTTGCAGATACCGATAAATCTATTGGATCGTTCTTTGACTCCGAGAGCTTGAATTTGAATAATTACGTTCTTGTGCGGTTTGAAGGTCCACAAGATCAGTTTTACGTTATGAGGATCCTAGTGCCCTGGCCGAGCAGGGGGGTCACATTAGTGAGATGCATTTTTGGTCTAAACACAATGGGTTATAACCATGCACACCCTCATAATAACCCTCACATAAACACTATGTTGACAAGTAAGGAAGGGCTAAGTTCGGGTGTCACCGAACATTTTATACTCTCGCATGATAAAGTGATAATCGAGATTTCATTATCCGTCATTTACATATTTTTTTTTTATTTTGCCGTAAAATTAATTAGATTAGTAGTTCCTGAGGTATAGTTTTTGGTCCATAAGTGGGCGACGCTACGCCCATTTTCAATTAAAAAAAAAAGCCTGGGTGCAGCTTCCTTCTGCCATTACTTCCAAAAATTTAGTGTTTTTGACGTTTTTTGTTAGTCGGTTAAAGCACCTTTAGTGATTTTAGACATAACCTTTGTATGGGAGGTGGGCGTGCTTATTATCCGATTTGTTCCACTGAACTGTATATGGAAATGCCTGAAGGAAACGACTCTATAGTAGTTTCCGAGATATGTACAAAAAACATAGTAGGGGGCGGTGCCACGCTCACTTTTCCAAAAAATTACGTCCAAATATGCCCCTCCCTACTGCGATCCTTTGTGTCAAATTTCACTTTAATATCTTTATTTATGGCTTAGTTATGACACTTTATAGGTTTTCGGTTTTCGCCATTTTGTGGGCGTGGCAGTGGGCCGATTTCGCCCATCTTCGAACTGAACCTTCTTATGGAACCAAGAAATACGTGTACCAAGTTTCATCATCATATCTCAATTTTTACTCAAGTTACAGCTTGCACGGACGGACGGACGGACAGACGAACGGACGGACAGACAGACATCCGGATTTCAACTCTTCTCGTCACCCTGATCACTTTGGTATACATAACCCTATATCTGACTCTTTTAGTTTTAGGACAAACAACCGTTATGTTTTTGTTCACATAATACTCTCCTTAGCAACTTTGTTGCGAGAGTATAAAAATAATCAAATAATGGTCGGGTGAATATCTATAGCCTAAGAACATCCGTTTGAAGGTGAGCTAAAGTGAGAAAGCGAAACATCCCCTGCTTAGGGTTGTGCGCTGGGTTTTGGACCCGCCACTTAAAAAAACACCCCCAATGAAAAATTACACACAGCCTCGGAAGAGAAAACGGCTGTGTAAACTGTTGTTGAGCGACACCAAAAGCTCCGTCAGGATCGGGAAGGATCTCTTCAAGCCGTTCGATACCAAACGAGGTTTCAGACAAGGCGAATCCCTATCGTGCGACTTCTTCAATCTGCTGCTGGAGAAAATAGTTCGAGCTGCCGAACTTAATCGAGCAGGTACAATCATCGATATCATCGGCCTCAATACCCGCGCCGTTAGTTCTGCTTTCTCCAGACTGGACAAGGAAGCAAGGCAAATGGGTCTGGCAATGATCGAGGGCAAGACGAAATATCTCCTGTTATCAAACAAACAGTCATCGCACTCGCGACTTGGCTCTGACATCACTGTTGACAGTCATAACTTCGAAGTTGTAGATAAATTCGTCTATCTTGGAGACAGCGTAAACACCACCAACAATGTCAGCCTGGAAATCCAACGCAGGATAACTCATGCCAACAGGTGCTACTTTGGACTGAGTAGGCAAGAAACAAAGTCCTCTCTCGACGAACAAAAACCAACCGTCCTGCTATATGGTGCAGAGGCCTGGACGATGACAACAACGGATGAGTCGACGTTGCAAGTTTTCGAGAGAAAAGTTCTGCGAAAGATTTACGGTCCTTTGCGCATTGGCCACGGTGAATATCGCATTCGATGGAAAACGATGAGCTGTATGAGATATAGACGATATTAACATAGTTCAGCGAATTAAAAGACAGCGGCTACGCTGGCTTGATCATGTTGTCCGATTGGCGAAAACACTCCAGCTCTGAAAGTATTCGACGCAGTAACCGTCTGAGGAAGCAGAGGAAGGGGAAGACCTCCACTCCGTTGGAAAGACCAAGTGGAGAAGAACCTGGCTTCGCTTGGAATATCCAATTGGCGCCACGTAGCGCAAAGAGGAAACGACTGGAGCGCTGTTGTTAACTCGGCTATAATCGCGTAAGCAGTGTCTACGCCAGTAAAGAAGAAGAAGAAGAAGAAGTATATCTATACGAGTCGTAAATATAATATATCCTAATACATGCTCTGCTCATATTCATCTTTTTTGATTTTTATGATTTCCAATATACTCCCAAGATGAAGCTGTACCGAATATGTAAGAAAAAACTTTCGCGTATTTATTAATTCATTGGTTAGCAAAACGGGTTATATTCTACGCTAGCACGTGGATGTCGATATAAATACACTATTTAAGTGGAAGTTCGTAAGAGTTATATTTTCAATAAATATAAAAAATAAATAAATAAAATGTGGTTATTAAAAATAGTGAGACTATCTGTTATACTCTTGTTTAGTTAACCAATGCTTCGAGACATAGGAATCTGCTGTAAATATTTCGTCTATTTAAGATACTTATTTTAGCTCAACTCGTCTGGCCTTCGAAAACTGTTGCCAAGCATATCTCTCAACAATCAAATAATTAAGGGAAAAACAAAAGTTCATCATACGCCATGTGTTACTTAACTGTCTACAGCGGTTTATTGCGCGGCTACCTTCCACATGCGTTCTACTTGCTGCAAATAGAATTCAGTTGATACGAATATTTATATTAAGTATAACCTTAAAAGTTCTAAAATCTTAAGAAGGTTAGAAGGCAATAATATTATCTAAAGATAGTTTTGGGAGAAACTTACATGGTTCCATCCTGCAAAACAAATGTAATTTCCACTGTTCGACTTTCTTTATCCATTTATCACTGTCTTCACTAACAAAAATTACAATATAATTTCTTACTTATTAGCGCTACCAACTTTTTGCGATTAATGATTAATGTGAATTTCGCTGAACTCATAATTCACAATTATTTATAGCCGTGTCTGTCATCAAAGCAACATTGGAATGAACCTTGAAGCTTAAATCAAATACATTTGAGTCTGGTTAAATCTAAACTAAAGTATGATGTTTTTCAGTGTTTACGAATAGTGTGATAATGACTTTATTAATTGCAAAATGTCGGTTTATTTATTATCATTTTTTTGCCCAACTCTGTTAAGAGTTTGCTAATAGCTAGCAACTAAAAAATATTTTAATTACGTTTAAACTTTTTTCTTGTGCCTATATAGTCTCTACTTTTATAAGCTATTTATCAAACAAAATTCGCTACAAATATTCGCATAAATCACTGGTTAATTCCAAACCCATGATTGTTAATATTTCACTCGAAATCTGGAAACAGACTATCTATAATTGACTTTTATAAGTGGTTATGAGGTTGTAATTGCTATAGGTACTACAGCTTTCGGTGAGGGTAGTGAATGAGCGGTAAGTAAAGGCGTCAAGTTATTATCGCATGTCAATCGTTAGACGTAATGCAATGTTTTCAACTTCATCAATTCCCATAACTCAGGACATGAAATTGGTGTACAATGGTTTATCATGTTTTTAAACAACTCTAAATGGCTTGTAAGATCTTAAGCCTTACTCCTTTTATACTAAGTGTTATTTTATTTCGGATTACCTCTAAAAGCAGAATATTTATAATTTCAAGAGGTTTTGAGTTTCTGTTGAAGAGGTAAGTTCCTTAAATGACAAAATAAGAGTAAATTTATCATTAAATATTACCCCACAATATTTCTCATTAAGAAGCATTACATTAGATTAAAAAAATTATAGTATATTAAATCTTATTGGGTGAAGAGATAAAATTTATTACATTTAAAAGGAAATACATCAAGTACATTTATAAACGTATTAAACAAAATGTAGGTATAAAATAAAAAGCTTTCGTTTACGTAAAATATAAATTGTACATGTAACAGCTGAAGTACATCAAACGTACTAACATTTAGAATTATTCCTATTTTATTTACCTTGTTGGTGGCGTTGCTGCGGAATTACAAAACTTGTATCATATAAATCTTAATTAAGCTAAGTGATCTAATAAAACAAAACACGAGTTTACGCATTAACGCTCTACAAAATTAAAGCTGTTGAAGTTACCAATTTCACTTTTTTTTTAACTTTTTTCATAGTAAAATGAAGAAATTAATAACAAACATTAAGTCCTTCATTAATTGTGAATGGCGCATATTAAGCTTGCCCTCTGCGTGTGAATATTACTCAAACGTCCTGTACATGAAAATATGCGTGCATCATATATGTATGTCTATATTAAGGTTGTGGAAGTGCGTACATTGCGTTTCATCACAAAGTGTACACCGCACAATGCTTAGTGATTACCGAAAAAAATATTACATAATAACCAAGGGAATAAATAATTCAATAACTTTACGATAACTCGTTTACTTCTCTTATATATTCCTTTACTGAAATTATAAGACATTTGGCTTTTTGTTTTTATTTTCACAATTTACTAATGTTTTCAACACATTTGACCTTAGGATGATTATCTGTTTATCTTGAACGAAATTGTAGCATGCAATATGTATGTATATTAAGTGATTGAAGATAATTAAACATTTACATTCTTCGGAATTGTGTTTTTATAGTGCAAATACTTATAAAGAAAAGATGGCGAATAGTTTTCAAAACATTATAAACCAAATTAATATTAAGCCACGAAAATTAATTTGCGGATAATTTCAAAGCTGCATTTCTGCTTGTCTTCATAAGATGTTTTGATCAAACCTGTAGTATGAGAACGACGTCGCTTTCTAATATGTTGTATGAAATTTAGTTTAAAATCTATATTTATATTATCGTAAGTTTTTGAGTAAAATAGTCAATACCTAAAATTTTTAATGTGTTACTAGAAGGTTCAGTTTAGACTATGGTCTCTGGTTGAGGACTTTTCCAAAAATCTGGAAACTTGTAAAAATGCAAATAGTTTTACTCAAACATATAAATAATATAATAGAATTTATAACAGTACATCTCCTCTGGCAAATACATAAATTAACTGTGAGAAAGTATAATTAGTGGGTAGGCTAGATTGTTACTTAAAGGACAACTCACTATTTTAGCGGAAACAATACAAAACATTGTTGAGAGGATAGTACGTTATAAATAAGAATGGGCGAACTTAGCCTATGTGCAACCAGCTCGGTAAGCCATTTGTATATTGTCATATTATTTGTGAACTGACTTGCATTTGAATATTTATTTATTGGCTATCAGCGGTTTCGCTGCAGATATGTGCCAAACTTTTACCTAGCTGTCCATTTCTTGTGAATACGGTAAAAGCGTATGTTGACTTCTATTGCCATACGAGTATGTGTATATACTAAATCTTTGTATGTATGCCTACGTGTATGTATGTACCAATAATGTGTGTATGTTGACGTGTCAAACCACCAATAGCCACTATCAAAGCACACAAACAAAAACACTTACTTACGCTATTTACGTGCGCGATGATACGAGGTTATATTTTCGAACTTTGTATCAATCTGAAGAAGCTATATGTAACTTATGTTAATTTTGTACACCCTATGTTCAACGACAGGTTGCGTCAAGACCTGAGCATAGATATTTTAAAAACCCCTAACTAAAACTGAAATTAGAAGAGAAAATGAATTTTGGTAAAAAATTATAAAATATATGAATTACATTAGTATTGTATACTTACCCTAATAATATTAAAAATACTTACCATAATCTATTACTTTAAGTTAAAAATGAATTACTCACCTCTTTTTGTACATACCTGTATACTTCCATTCCAACTGTTCTATCCCGTTAGTTTTAAGACTTAGGCTAAAGTAACTAGATGAGCTGAAATAAAGAAATAAGTGTTATTTTGACCGCAATTGAATCCGCACGCGTTTATCTATTTTTCGCTATCTCGTTCGTTCGCTTATTTTTCTTCACAGTATCGTGAGCCAAAGTGCAGGCAATTGGTTGAATTTTAATTTTTCAGTGATTTCACGTGTCCCGGACTATTATTTTTATCTCAAAAAACTCTTGAGAGATTTTCATGGCGCCCGAGCAGGGACGTGAGGGAGCGTGATTAGAAAATTAAAATAACTACATACAATATAAAATATCTTTTTCGCAACCCAATTGCCAAATGTGCGTTTTCGGTTTGCGGTTTTTCGGATCTTCGGTTCTCACGGTTCTCACGGTTAAGTGAAGTGGCAAGTTAAAAAAAAAAAAAAAATATTATAAAAAGGATTGAGGATCCAACTCTAAAAAACATATCTATGTACATAATATGTACATACATATAGTTAAAATATATTTGAAGTGCGTGCAGTCACACAATACAAAAAATATAATAAGTGGAACCTATAATAAAAATAACGAAATATACATTTACATACACATATAATATGAGTGCAGTGGAAATCTGTGGAAAAAATGTATACTATACAACTATAACGGGTGAATTTTTTTTTTGAGGTTAGGATTTTTCATGCATTAGTATTTGACAGATCACGTGGAGATTTCAGACATGGTGTCAAAGAGAAAGATGCTCAGTATATGCTTTGACATTTCATCATGAATAGGACTTACTAACGAGCAACGCTTGCAAATCATTGAATTTTATTACCAAATCAAGTGTTTCGGTTCGAAATGTGTTTTTCGCGCGGGTGTTTTGTTCAGCGAATGAGGCTCATTTCTGGTTGAATGGCTACGTAAATAAGCAAAATTGCCGCATTTGAGGTGAAGAGCACCAGAAGACGTTCCAAGAACTGCCCAATGCATCCCGAAAAATGCACTGTTTGGTGTGGTTTGTACGCTGGTGGAATCATTGGACCGTATGTTTTTTCAAAGAGGCTGTTGGACGCAACGTTACGGTGAATGGCGATCGCTATCGTTCGATGCTAACAAACTTTTTGTTGCCAAAAATGGGAGAACTGAACTTGGTTGACATGTGGTTTCAACAAGATGGCGCCTACATGCTGGCCACAGCTCGCGATTCTATGGCCATTTTGAGGAAAAACTTCGGACAACAATTCATCTCAAGAAATGGACCCGTAAGTTTGGCCACCAAGATCATGCGATTTTAACGCCTTTAGACTATTTTTTTGTGGGGCTAACGTCCAAGTCTAAAGTCTACAGAAATAAGCCAGCAACTATTCCAGCTTTGGAAGACGGACAACATTTCCGAAGAAATTCGGCGCTATTCCGGCCGAAATGCTCGAAAAAGTTGCACAAAATTGGACTTTCCGAATGGACCACCTAAGACGCAGCCGCGGTCAACATTTAAATGAAATTATCTTCACAAAAGTAAATGTCATGAACCAATCTAACGTTTCAAATAAAGAACCGATGAGATTTTGCAAAATTTTCATGCGTTTTTTTTTAAAAAAAAAGTTTATCAAGCTCTTAAAAAATCACCCTTTACATACAGTGTTAAATCAAGTGCTAAAATACTTACCGTATACTTACCTCAGCATAAAAATCCTAAAAGAAGAAAAAAGGAGAAAAATTGTGGAGTGTGTGCTTAGTGTAAAGTGAAAAATTCACCAAAGCGAAGAAGAAAGAATTAAAAATAAAAGGTGGTACTAAGGTTGGAAGGTGAATTTTATATGCGGAACAGTGGTGGGCGCAAATAAAAGCGCAAAAAGTGTTTGAAATACCAAAAATAATATTATAAATACGTTACTGTTAAAAAAAAAAGGAAACAGTTTTAAAACCTGTTTAAAGTGCCGCATAATTAAAAAACCGGTAAAGCCGGTAAAGTGCCGGTAAAAACGACAAAAACCGTTTCCACCGCTATCCGCAACTTTTGTGTGCTTCAATCCGCTGCTGTTATAACTCCACTGCTGCCATCACGTCGCTGCCTTCAATCTATTGCTGTCGTCGCTCCGCTGATGTTATAACTCCGCTGCGTGCCATCACGTCGCTGCCTTCAATCTATTGCTGTCGTCGCTCCGCTGCTGTTATAACTCCGCTGCTGCCATCACGTCGCTGCCTTCAATCTATTGCTGTCGTCCGCTCCGCTGCTGTTATAACTCCGCTGCTGCCATCACGTCGCTGCCTTCAATCTATTGCTGTCGTCGCTCCGCTGCTGTTATAACTCCGCTGCTGCCATCACGTCGCTGCCTTCAATCTATGCTGTCGTCGCTCCGTTGCTGTTATAACTCCGCTGCTAGCCATCACGTCGCTGCCTTCATCTGCTGCTGTCGTCAATCTGTTGCTGCTGTCGTCGTTCCGCTGCTGCCATTACTCCGCTGATGGTATAACTTCGTTGCTGCCGTCTATCCGCTGCTGGCTTAAGTCATCGTGGGAATGGAGCTGCCGCTGTATCCTGTGCCAGAGGGACGTAAGCGCCGGCAAACAGAGCCGACGCACCAGGTAACGAGTTGCGAATTATTGAAAGTGGTGTCATAACAAAAAAACAATAATAATAAAAAACTGCAAAACGCAACAACTTTCAGTTTTTTGGCTCTCCACAACTTTTCACATTACCACGCCTCATTTAACACATATATATACTATATCGTTTTCTACATATAATTATATATTTTACATAATATACGTATTATATACTATACTTATATTGAAGTGAATGTGAAGGGGATTTTGGAACCGGATTCGGCGGATTGTGCCTACGATTACAGAGTGCAGACGCCTTTTTGTAATGACGAATCGCCTAAATTTTAAAAATGGTTAATTCGGTCAGTTTTTTCGCATATTATCTCTTGTACTTCGCAAATTTAATCCTGATGGCAATATTTTTTCGCGGTAAATTTTCGACTGATGCTAGTGCTCACTTTGACATAACCAATCATCGGTTTGGCCTACCTGCTTTCATATATTTGAGAAATTTCGCTTTATATATATTTTTTTTTTTCGTTTTCGCTATCGATTCTTAATATATCTGTTGCCAACCGTTGTAGTTTTTTTTTTCGGAAATTTAATTTAAACAAGCAAAATGAGCAAGCCAAAGCCAAACTATCGCCAATCTTCTCTCCAAGTAAGGAGTTAATCGACTTAAAGTTCATTAAAAGCGTCAAAGGACGGTGGCAAAAAATAGTATTTTGCGAATTAAAGACAGGGCCTTTTAGAAAAAACCATGTCGTTAGATCCTAATTGAATTGGAATGTAACGGCTCGACATATTACAATTCACATAGCGAAAAAGCTAATGAAATGCCAATCTAAAATTGAAGAGATTTTTTGTTGATGAAGAACGACATGGCCCGAGGGGAGTTAGAGGACATAATTGTCGAAACGAAATCAATAATTAATTAAAAATAAATTTTAGCCAAAAACCGAACGTCAATTGCCGAAAACATCTTTCGTGAGCTTGTTCCCCTCACAGCTCAAGGACCTCCCTAAAATGTAATTTTGCAGAAAATTCAAGGGAGAATATTCAGGAAATTTATTAAAAATTTTATGAGTTTGTTATAGAGAGCGTTGGTTCATAAGGATCCAAATATCCCCAGATATAGAAAAATTTAAACCATTTGGTAAACTTGTCTATCTGGAGAGGCCTCTGGGCAACAGTTAAAGCGTTTTCAGATGTTCGGATGAAAATTATCCGAAAGCGTTGAGCAAGCCTCAAAAAGGTCTCAGGACTGATAACACATGCTTGATATTATTTTTTCAATACAATATCTAAAGAACTTTTTGAGCCTGCCAACCATCCCCAAAGAAGCCATTCCGCGCCTTCATTGCGATCAATGATTGATGAAGTTGTCCTGCTGTTTATCGACTCTTTGCTATCTCTGGGCGGAATGAGGAAAAGCAAAATAACAAACGCCATTATAAATACATATAGTTATGACAAAGGTTGACCCTGGCCACCCGATCCAAGTGGGAAGACAAACTTGACTACGAGTTTGTTAACTTACCATTACTGGAAGGATTGCGCGCGAAGCCAACTCTAAATAGAAGGTTTCACAGCAGTTTAAGGCAGCGGAAAGGAGCATCCTTGTTTCGGGGTGAAGAAAAGACGAAATCCCGGAAAGCCACAAACCAGCACTGGAGCCACATGAAGCAGCCACGACATGGATAGGAATAAATCAGCTTTAGTTGCTGCAGAGGCAAAGCACGCCAACTTGTATCAAAAATGCACGTCAAAGGAACATCAGTTAACTGACCTGCCCCCACTTTCAAGGCGCTTCCGGTACAACAGAGGTTTGAGTTTGTGAAATATCGGTTTGCCCTTATGCATAAATTGCTTGCGTAAGGGGCATACTGTTTCCCCAGTGTAGAGCGGATCGATGTCGTGTATGCAATCGATCGCATCACACATTGCTAACAAACGACCAGTACCCGATTTCCTTCCCCGCTGCATCTCATCCGCAACCAGCAACCACACATGCCATGCATAACAGCGAGTATGCCGGATCGGGTAATGTTGGCGACAGCTGTTATTCAAGTGAGGCCCAGTTTACGGAAGTTACGGCGCATTACCTGCCTGCGAGAGCATTAACCTGGACTCAGGCTCCCAAGTCATTTATTATGACGGAGGACTTGGCACAAAAGTTGCGGATTCGTCGCCAAACACAAAACGTTGTAACAGAATAGGAATTGGAAATTCCAACACGAAAGTGGGGACAAAACTAAGCGCGTTTGTTAAGTCGCGGGTAAAATTAATTACGATTTTCCGGCAGAATTCTGGATAATGGCGTTGCATTTCGGCTTAATCATCCAGACCATAGCATAAAGGTTAATGGCTGGAAAATTCCGCGCAATATATTAATTGGCGGATCCAGAAATTCCATAACTCAAAAAAGATTGATATCTCTACTTGGTGCAGAAAACCTTTTTCGAACTGTTAGCGGTTGGCCAATTTAAAAGTGGGCCTAATATCAACCAACGCTACAGAAAAAACCCTTTTAGGGTGGGTTGTGTACTGGCGCAAATATGGCTAGCAATCTAAGTCCTCCTCCTTCGGCAACTAGCACATTATGCCAATCTGAAGATGACTTAACGTCAATTAATTCGGTGGTCCAAAAATTTTGGGCGTTAGAATAATTACCTTCAGAATCAAATGCCCATCAAATTCACACCAGAGCAACAAGAGTGATGAAAAATTTTTCGTAAATACAATACAACCTCAATTATTGCCTTCAGGACGGCTTCAAGTCAGAAATGCCTTTTACAAAGCTGCCCGTAATTTACTCGGTCACTCCTATGAAAACCGCCGGTTCGGCGGTTTCAGGCCCTGGAGAGAAAGTACATTAAAAGATCCAGACCGTCGTAAAATGTATCTGGACATTTATGCATGAATATATAGCCTTGGGTCACATGAGCCCAACGAACAATCAAATCCCGAGTGAGCCACACTACTTCACATCCGCATCACTGCGTTTTTAAGGCCCGAGAGCAACACAACCAAATTACGTGCAATTTGTATTTGTGCTTAACGAGTCAGATCTTCACTTATGGAATAAGCTGGTTGAATTAACTTTTGATGGTAGGTCCAACCATCCAAGAAGAAGTTTATACTCAACTCTTCTTCGTTTTTCCGCTTACATAAGTATGCAACTAACAGCGGACATTGACTAAAATGTACCGTCAAATAATTATGCACGAAGAAGACAGATAATTGTCAGCTTATTGTGTGGAGAGAGCATGCCTTCTGAGCAATTCGCAAAATGATTTTCGTCCCTTAACACCGTAACAATACGGCACTAAGCGCCTGGCTCCATTTCTCGCAACACGGTGTTTTGCAAATGCGCAGTGATTGCCAATTACAACTGAATACCCACTCGGTTCATTGGCCATTTAAAAGAGGACCTTTTATGTTGATGACTTATTAACAGGGATCGAAAATTTTGAGTCTCTAGATCTTATGAAGAAAGTGAAGTAATTGAAATATTAAACTCGGCAGGATTCACTTTAACAAAGTGGTTTTCGAACCACCCTAAAATTTTTCGATAGTAATTGCACTGAAAAGTCATTAAGTTTCAACTGACAAAAATTCTACTAAAACACTAGGAATCCCATTGGTTGCCGAAAGAGGATTTTTTTTCGATTTGTTTTGTTGGATGCCAACTTTAATGATCTGCGAGCCACTAAAACGGAACATCTTGTCAGTTTCTCCGCTCGCCTTTTCGATCCTCTTGGATTATTATCCCCACTAGTTTCCAAAGCAAAAATCTTATTGCAAAGAGCTTTGGATTCAAAAACTAAATTGGGATGAGTCGATTTCCATTGGACGCCTCGACCCTAGCTGGCAGAGATTTCAAAGCCAACCTACTGCAGCTCTCGTGCATTAGCATTCCTCGGTATGTAAACTTTGTTTTTTAGAGTCGACTGCTACAATCAAAAAAAGATGCCAAATCCATGGCTTCCTCCGACGCTTCAATAAGAGCGTACGGATGCGGCATATACATACGAAGCCAGCCTGCTAGTGGTGTAAAATGTAATGCTGCTTACTGCAAAGTCTAGAGTGGCTCCCGGGGGGGGGGGCTGAAGAACCAAGTCCCCTCTTCCGCGTCCTCGCGCTCTTCGGCAGCACATCTTCTTGCCAAATTATGGTCAACCGAGTTGCACCAATGTTGAGTCGTAGATTCGGCAAAATTAACATTTTGGACCGACTCTGAAATTTGTATTGCAACTTGGATTACAAACGCATCCATCTTCATTACACAACCTTTTGTCGGCAAATATAGAGTGTCCCGAAATCCAAGAATTGACTAACAATGTACAGTGTCGACATGTGCCAACGAAACAAAATCCTGCGGATCAAGTGTCTCGGGTTTTGTAACTTGGACGAAATTGAATAATTCAATATGGTTTGGCGGTCCACAGTTCCTCCTAGAAGACCCTGCATTATTGCCAATTAATAACCACTTCCAGCTCTCACCAGAAGACGAAAGCATTAGAGAAGAAGAAAGCTACATTTACATTAATTTCGACTGCTGAGAAAAATTTCAATATTGGACCTCATTGAAAAATCCTCTTCTCATAACAAAATTGCTTCGTGTGGTCGCATATATATTACGATTGAATCAGACGAACACCAAAATCCTCCAGGGGACAAGATCTGACTTCAGAAGAGCTAAACTTGAGTTTTCCTTGAAAATTGTCCAGGTGAAACTCAACATTTCCGGAGTTTTGCGAGCGGAATCCAAAAACTGACGAAAGGCCCGACGCTACAACCCGCAAACTTGCAAAAACTCAACCCGTTTTTGCATGAGTACTCGGATATGTCGGCCTGTCCAGTCACATTAATCCGAGTATGGAGGTCCGCCTATTCAATGCACCTCTCCCCATACGATGCCAAATTTCCGCTTTTAATTAATAAAAATTCGCACTTCGTTATAACGTACTTACGGTTCTCTGCACATTCGAAAATCACGCACGCTGTTGCAAAAGCCGTTTGTTTGCGCTTCTTCGAAACGCATATGGCTAATTAATGCCCGAGAAGCTTGCAGTAGAACCGGTAAGAAAACTGTATACCTGTTGCTTTTCATTACAAGCCGAAGTTGCAAAACCCAAATAATGTGAAATTTTGCCCGTTCCGAAAGAATTTCGAGCACGTACGGCCCTTTCTGATATGGCGCGTAGACTTTTGTGGTCCCCATATATACAACGTTAAAAATACTTGGTCGACCACCCGTAAAAACGTATATAGCAGTTTTCGTTTGCTTCACTTCAAAAGCAGTACATTTAGAACTAGTCTCGGACTTGTCTACTATTCCTTTCTTTGTCGCCCTTAAAAGGTTCCTTGGTCGCCGAGTGATGCCACAGAAAGTATTCAGCGACCAACGCAAACCAACTTTTGTCGGCGCCGACCGCAAGCTGCGCGAGCTGAAGGATGCGTTCCTAGCGGCAAGCGCCAGAACTAATGGGGTTCGCAGCCGAAGAAAGGATTCAGCTTCGGCTTTTATACCACCCAGGGCGCCGCACTTCTGGCGGATTATGGGAGGCGGCCGTGAAGTCCCGCGCCAAGCATCTGCTCGGTCCGCGTCACTCGGCAGACGCTCTACTCACGACGGAGGAGCTATCAACACTACTGGCAGAAGTGGAAGGCCATTCTGAACTCTCGTCCCCTAGCACCGTTGGGGACAGGACCCCAACGAACGGAGAAGCACTAACTCCAGCCGCACCTTTTAATCGGTTTTGCACCTCTGCGAGCGCTGCCACCAACCAGCAACAATGTGCCAACGGACCCAATTCGTTGCTTTGCGAGTAGATGGCAACTTGTTTGCTGTCTCAATCAACAGTTTTGGCGACAGTGGTCCAAAACCTACATGACGGGCCTTCAGGAACGCAAACAAATGGCTGCACCCCAAAACGCAACCTGCAGCCAGGCGAATCTCGTCCTCGTCCACGAGGACAACTGTGCCGCCACAGCAGTGGGTTTTACTCGGACGCTGTCGGCGCCACGCCGTCGAAGGGGCAAAGACGGGGCAAGGTGCGAGTTCCGCAGAAGTATCAACCAGAAACGGGCACGATTAATGCACCCCATCCACAAACTGGGCATGTCCTTCCACTGAATATTGTGAAGGAATCTGATCCTGTCAAGGTGGCCGGTGTTGCGTCACAGCGACAAAATTAATGCGCATATTTAAACCTCAGAAAACTGAATTAAGAAAAATGGAAATTCAAAAAATTATAAATATTTGAATTACATCAGTCAATTGTATACTATACCCTAGATAATATTACAAAATACTTACCATAAAATCTTATTTTTAAGTTTTAGAATGACTTACTCACCCTCTTTTTTTGTTACATACCTGTATACTTGTTCCATTCCAACTGTTTCTATCCCGTTAGTATTTAAGACTTAGGCTAAGTAAACTAGCATGAGCTGAAATAAAGAAATAATTGTTATTTAACCGCAATTGAATCCGCACGCGTTTATCTATTTTTCGCTATCATCGTTCGTTCGCTTATTTTTTCTTCACAGTAATCGTGAGGCCAAAGTGCAGCAATTGGTTGGAATTTTTAATTTTAGTGATTTCACGTGTCCCCCGACTATTGTTTTTTATCTCAAAA